>NC_046975.1:24776393-24793893 GCF_009769545.1 Cyclopterus lumpus | reverse complement strand
TGTGTGTGTGTGTGTGTGTGTGTGTGTGTGTGTGTGAGTGTGTGTGAGTGTATGAGTGTGTGTGTGTGTGTGTGTGTGTGTGTGGTCCAACAGACTGCTGGTGCAGCCATGCAGTAAATTATATTGGTTTAAGGCATCATACCGCCGTAGATTACCACCTCCTCCAGCCCTCTCACACACACACTCACACACACACACACACACACACACACACTCACACACACACACACACACACACACTCTCTTAACACACAGTCACCTCTTAATGATGATGCTCTTTAAATGGCTGTATTGATTTTAATGTAGTCTACACACATCTATGTTATGACAGTCGATATGTAAGAGGACCTCCTCCCTGATGCAAAGAGCCCGTTGGAGGTCTCTTGGAACGGTTATCGATAGAGGAGCCGTAATGACCTGCCGCTGTGCCGCGCTCGCTTGCTCGTTATCCAGATGTGTCTCAGCCCCACACTTTAAAAGAGGCAATTATCAGGGGGGCGGGGCTTATACAATGAGATACAGGTGTTATTTAAGCCCACCGAGTCCATGTGTTAGTCAACGCCCAAAGAGTCCATGTGTTAGTCAACGCCCACAGAGTCCATGTGTTAGTCAACGCCCAAAGAGTCCAGGTGTTAGTCAACGCCCACAGAGTCCATGTGTTAGTCAACGCCCAGAGAGTCCAGGTGTTAGTCAATGCCCAGAGAGTCCAGGTGTTAGTCAATGCTCACAGAGTCCAGGAGTTAGTCAATGCCCAGAGAGTCCAGGTGTTAGTCAACGCCCACAGAGTCCAGGTGTTAGTCAATGCTCACAGAGTCCAGGAGTTAGTCAATGCCCAGAGAGTCCAGGTGTTAGTCAATGCTCACAGAGTCCAGGAGTTAGTCAATGCCCAGAGAGTCCAGGTGTTAGTCAACGCCAAGAGAGTCCAGGTGTTAGTCAATGCCCAGAGAGTCCAGGTGTTAGTCAATGCCCACAGAGTCCATTTGTTATTTAACACCCAGAGAGTCCAGGTGTTAGTCAATGCCCACAGAGTCCATTTGTTATTTAACGCCCACAGAGTCCATGTGTTAGTCAACGCCCAAAGAGTCCAGGTGTTAGTCAACGCCCACAGAGTCCATGTTTTAGTCAACGCCCAGAGAGTCCAGGTGTTAGTCAATGCCCAGAGAGTCCAGGTGTTAGTCAATGCCCAGAGAGTCCAGGTGTTAGTCATGCCCAGAGAGTCCACGGTGTTAGTCAATGCTCACAGAGTCCAGGAGTTAGTCAATGCCCAGAGAGTCCAGGTGTTAGTCAACGCCCACAGAGTCCAGGTGTTAGTCAATGCTCACAGAGTCCAGGAGTTAGTCAATGCCCAGAGAGTCCAGGTGTTAGTCAATGCTCACAGAGTCCAGGAGTTAGTCAATGCCCAGAGAGTCCAAGGTGTTAGTCAACGCCAGAGAGTCCGGTGTTAGTCAATGCCCAGAGAGTCCAGGTGTTAGTCAATGCCCACAGAGTCCATTTGTTATTTAACGCCCAGAGAGTCCAGGTGTTAGTCAATGCCCACAGAGTCCATTTGTTATTTAACGCCCACAGAGTCCATGTGTTAGTCAACGCCCACAGAGTCCAGGTATTAGTCAATGCCCACAGAGTCCAGGTGTTAGTCAATG
This sequence comes from Cyclopterus lumpus, assembly GCF_009769545.1. Classification (NCBI taxonomy): domain Eukaryota; kingdom Metazoa; phylum Chordata; class Actinopteri; order Perciformes; family Cyclopteridae; genus Cyclopterus; species Cyclopterus lumpus. The sequence goes on along the minus strand of NC_046975.1, from coordinate 24,792,253 downwards.
CCCAGAGAGTCCAGGTGTTAGTCAATGCCCACAGAGTCCAGGTGTTAGTCAATGCCCAGAGAGTCCAGGTGTTAGTCAATGCCCACAGAGTCCATGTGTTAGTCAAGCCCACCGAGTCCAGGTGTTAGTCAAGCCCACCGAGTCCAGGTGTTAGTCAATGCTCTTGCAGTACCGCTGTGTGCCTCCTGCTGCTGTCACTAATCTGAGTTAAACTCGCATCTTGACACCAGAAGCGACTCCATTTGTGTGGAAAATAAGAAAAAGACTCTCATGCATTGAATTCATTACTCTCTCTTCTCTCTTGTCATTTCCTGTAACTCTCTCTCTCTTTCTTTCCTCCTCCTCTCCCTCGCTTCCTGCTCCAGGACTGGGCGACGCCTCTTAATTGGCGACGACACTGCAACACGCCGTGTCCTGCTCTGCAGCCGCCTCTGATAATGAAGACAAGAGCCAGCCTTCATCTGCTCTGCAGCAGGAGCTCCATGAGAGGGAGAACAGAGGCAGCGAGGAGACGAGGTGGAGGAGGCATCCCTTAGATGTCCTCTTGAAACCCATTTTTAGAATGTGACGGCTTTTATCCTATTATTTTTACAAATATAGTATTTTTACCCTCCTCCCGATCTCCCGCCGCCTTTCTTCCTCCTGCTTTTAATTTAGTTCCTCTTTGATGTCGAATGTATTTGATTGTTTGTCAACAGACTTGAAGTTTGCCAGAAGTGAAGTCTTGTTATTTTATTATTGATGATATTATTTTTAAGAGAGAGAGGGGGGGGGGGGGGGGGGGGGGGGGTGGTCTAAAGTACAGATGCACACCGAGCGAGTAAACGATGGAGGGGTTGTCGTGGCAACAGAAGACCTGAGTGGACGACCTCTCTCAAACCGCACCCCACTCTCAGATTGAACCCTTCAACCGGTCCTAGTCTAATGAGCCTCGAACGTCTTGAATGCCTCCAACGCCTCCAACGCTCCGACGACTCAACGCCTCCACGCCTCCAACAACTCCAACACCTCCAACACCTCCAACGACTCCAACGCCTCCAACGCCTCCAGCAACTCCAACGACTCCAACGCCTCCAACAACTCCAACACCTCCAACACTCCAAACACCTCCAACGACTCCAACGCCTCCAACGCCTCCAACGCCTCCAACAACTCCAACACCTCCAACACCTCCAACGACTCCAACGCCTCCAATGACTCCAACGCCTCCAAACACCTCCAACGACTCCAACGCCTCCAACGCCTCCAACGACCTCCAACACCTCCACACCTCCAACGACTCCAACGCCTCCAACCGCCTCCAACGACTCCAACACTCCAACGCCTCCAACGCCTCCAACACCTCCAACGCCTCCAACACCTCCAACGACTCCAACGCCTCCAACGCCTCCAACAACCTCCAACGCCTCCAACGCCTCCAACGCCTCCAACGACTCCAACGCCTCCAACGCCTCAACACCTCCACGCCTCCAACGCCTCCAACGACTCCAACGCCTCCAACGACTCCAACGCCTCCAATGACTCCAACGCCTCCAACACCTCCAACGCCTCCAACGCCTCCAACGCCTCCAACGACTCCAACACCTCCAACGCCTCCAACACCTCCAACGCCTCCAACGCCTCCAACGCCTCCAACACCTCCAACGCCTCCAACACCTCCAACGCCTCCAACGCCTCCAACGACTCCAACCCTCCAACGCCTCCAACGCCTCCAACACCTCCAACGCCTCCAACACTCCAACGCCTCCAACGCCTCCAACGCCTCCAACACCTCCAACGCCTCCAACGCCTCCAACGCCTCCAACGACTCCAACGCCTCCAACGCCTCCAACACCTCCAACGCCTCCAACGCCTCCAACGACTCCAACGCCTCCAACGACTCCAACGCCTCCAATGACTCCAACGCCTCCAACACCTCCAACGCCTCCAACGCCTCCAACGACTCCAACACCTCCAACGCCTCCAACACCTCCAACGCCTCCAACGCCTCCAACGCCTCCAACACCTCCAACGCCTCCAACGACTCCAACGCCTCCAACGCCTCCAACGACTCCAACGCCTCCAACCTCCAACGACTCCAACGCCTCCAACGCCTCCAACACCTCCAACGACTCCAACGCCTCCAATGACTCAAAAGACTCCAACGCCTCCAAAGACTCCAACGCCTCCAACACCTCCAACGACTCCAACGCCTCCAATGACTCTAATGACTCCAACGCCTCCAATGACTCCAACGACTCCAACGCCTCCAACGACTCCAACGCCTCCAACGCCTCCAACGACTCCAACGACTCCAACGCCTCCAACGACTCCAACGACTCCAACGCCTCCAACGACTCCAACGACTCCAACGACTCCAATGACTCTAATGACTCCAACGCCTCCAACGACTCCAACGACTCTAATGACTCCAACGTCTCCAACGACTCCAACGACTCCAACGCCTCCAACGACTCCAACGCCTCCAACGACTCCAACGACTCCAACGCCTCCAACGACTCCAACGACTCCAACGACTCCAATGACTCTAATGACTCCAACGCCTCCAACGACTCCAACGACTCTAATGACTCCAACGTCTCCAACGACTCCAACGACTCCAACGCCTCCAACGACTCCAACGCCTCCAACGCCTGCAACGACTCCAACGACTCCAACGACTCCAACGTCTCCAACGCCTCCAACACCTCCAACGCCTCCAACGACTCCAACGCCTCCAACCCCTCAAGCGGCGATCCAAGGTACCGAGATGACGCCAATGTTTACATTACGGAAAATACATAGATAATTAGGCAATCTGAGATGACGCAACATCAGTCTGTGAGTTTTTATTGATTTAATAATGTGTTCTGGACTAAATATTTGACTGGATTGGATCGTCTGGAGCTTTGCCAACGTAACAACAGCGTTTTAGTCTGAATGTTATGGATCTGGTGGATTATAATGAGTTTTCACAACTTGATATTGTTTGTTTGTTTGTTTGTTTGTTGTGTGACAGAGGCGGTGATAAAGTAGCGTAGTTTGCATAATAAACGTTAAACTTCACAGATTTCAAACAGACGTGGATGATGATTACTTTTAAATATTGCTTCTTCCTCATTTTTGACCGAATGTTTGGAGGAACATGTATATATATATCATTCAGTGTTTCTTAGGAGGTATCTCCAGTGCAGCCAGTGTAGGAACCTCATGGCAGGTGCCACTCTCACCTCCTCCGTCCTCTCCTTCAGCTCATCTGTGAGACGTGGAACATGGCAGCTGTTCAGCTCGCTGACTGGAAGTGTAGAACATGTATCCAGTGGCTCTCTTCCTCGCTCTGGATCCGTTCTGTCTTTCTCTTTTGTCTCGTTTCCCTTCAATGTTCCCTCCCTCGCTCCCTCGCTCCCCCAGAAGGCCCAGCCAGCAGTCGAGGCTCCGCCTCCACGGCCCTGTCTATCAAAGTCAAGCCGGTGTATTAAAGCCAGCGCTGAGGCCACGAGGAGAGAAGAAGACCCTTCAGGGACCTCTCCTCCACCGCCTCCACCCTGGAAGTGTGTTATATCAGCGTGCAGGTCTTCAGATGGACCCGGACCACCATGGCCCTGCTGATGCCCCCCCTCTCCTCCCTTCCGCCTTCTGTTTCATGGATCGTGGAGGTCTGGATCGTGGTCCATGCCTACGTTCATTATTTCACCTTTGAACACGTTCTTTAAACTCTTTGTTGTTTCTTTGCTGCTGCAGTTTGAATCTGTAAAACGAGTCCAGAGGAAGTTCCTCTGAGGCTCTTCTTGCTTCTTCTCAGTTTCTCTTGGTGTGTTACTCTTCTTCCTCTGAACACACTGGGTCCTCATCTACCATTCTTCTAATCGTATTCAAGTTGATCCTTTTATTGTCTCCCTGCGGGGATCAATAAAGTTTCTTCTAATCTGAACCTGATGAAACGAGGAGCGCTCGTTGCTTTATTTAGAGCAGCTTTTAAATTGAGTTTGGAGCTGCTTCGGTATGAAGGCTGAAGGACTCGTTGTCTCTTTGTCTCTGAAGCGTGAGTCTCTGCTGCAGCTCCACAACGCTTATTGGCATTAATTTCTCTCTGCGCGTGTCGCCTGGCGAGCTCGTGTTTCCGTGTGGATGAATAGATCGGTCGCTCCGTGTCACTGACCGAGAATGGATATTAATAAACCAGGGGATCTGAACCAGAAGCCTGCAGAGGGGTTTGTGTGGCGTTCAGGGGCACGGATCATCACGGGAATCTTTTATTTGCGGGTAGGAAGCACGAGGATGACACTAAATATGAACATGCACATTATATTCATCCTTTTATACCACGTCGCGTATGTTCACCTCCTCCAGGCTTGTTCCAGCCTATTTCACCCAATAATATATATACATATATACACTGTATACACTGTCATTTTATTTTTACATTTTCATTTCCTTTATTATTTAAATTCTATTTAATATACACTTTCATTTGTATTTATTTATTTATTATCTTATATTATCATCTGTTTACTTTATATAATATATTTCAGTACATCACAATTTCTAGTGTGAATATTGATCTCACACATAGTCTAAATCAAAGTGTTCTTGTATGTGAGCAGATCATATGATGTCATGATGTTATGATGTCATGATCATACCACCATGACATCATAACATCATGACATTACATCATGACATCATGACATCATATCATACTTCATGACATGACATCATAACATCATGACACCATACATCATACTTCATGACATAACATTACATCATATCATGACATCATGACATCATGACATCATAACACCATACATCATACCTTCATGACATCATGACATCATCTTGACATCATGACATCATAACATCATACCTTCATGACATCATAACATCATAACATCATAACATCATGACACCATAACATCATACCTTCATGACATCATAACATCATAACATCATGACACCATAACATCATACCTTCATGACATCATAACATCATTACATCATACCTTCATGACATCATGACATCATCTTGACATCATGACATCATAACATCATACCTTCATGACATCATAACATCATAACATCATGACACCATAACATCATACCTTCATGACATCATGACATCAAGACCCCCTGACCCGAGGGGTCGTGGTCTCTGGTGAGGTTCTGTATCTGGTCCGGCCCGCCCCCCTCTCCTGCTCCCTCCGGCAGCCTATTTCCAGCTGGTTGCCCCCGGTGATTGCCTCTGAAAGATCAATCAGCGCTCCTCCTCGCCGACACGCATCCCATAAATAAACTCACATTACTGGAAGCGCGGCCCGTTTCTTCTTGTCCCAAAAGAAAAGAGCCGGCCGGCTTCTTCTTCCCCCCCCCCCCCGTCCATCCGTCCGTCCGTCCGTCCGTTTCCAAGACCAATACTCGGGTGTTCTTCATATTTCTGAGATAATGGAGAGGCGACACAAAGCATGAGCCCCATACACACACATTAAAGCTGCACACACACATTAAAGCTGCACACACACATTAAAGCTGCACACACACATTAAAGCTGCAGCTTTCCTCTCTAACTCCTTCACATATCCACTTCGTCCCAAAGCTCTCAGATATTACACACATCAGAAATACGTTTCATACGCTTAGCTGCTCAGATGCTGGAGCCACACCTGGACACGAGCAGCACCGACACAGTGACCTTCTCACACCGACACAGTGACCTTCTCACACCGACACAGTGACCTTCTCACACCAACACAGTGACCTTCTCACACCTTCACAGTGACCTTCTCACACCAACACAGTGACCTTCTCACACCTTCACAGTGACCTTCTCACACCGACACAGTGACCTTCTCACACCTTCACAGTGACCTTCTCACACCAACACAGTGACCTTCTCACACCGACACAGTGACCTTCTCACACCAACACAGTGACCTTCTCACACCAACACAGTGACCTTCTCACACCAACACAGTGACCTTCTCACACCAACACAGTGACCTTCTCACACCTTCACAGTGACCTTCTCACACCAACACAGTGACCTTCTCACACCGACACAGTGACCTTCTCACACCAACACAGTGACCTTCTCACACCTTCACAGTGACCTTCTCACACCGACACAGTGACCTTCTCACACCGACACAGTGACCTTCTCACACCGACACAGTGACCTTCTCACACCAACACAGTGACCTTCTCACACCTTCACAGTGACCTTCTCACACCGACACAGTGACCTTCTCACACCTTCACAGTGACCTTCTCACACTGACACAGTGACCTTCTCACACCAACACAGTGACCTTCTCACACCAACACAGTGACCTTCTCACACCTTCACAGTGACCTTCTCACACCGACACAGTGACCTTCTCACACCGACACAGTGACCTTCTCACACCGACACAGTGACCTTCTCACACCTTCACAGTGACCTTCTCACACCAACACAGTGACCTTCTCACACCTTCACAGTGACCTTCTCACACCGACACAGTGACCTTCTCACACCGACACAGTGACCTTCTCACACTGACACAGTGACCTTCTCACACCGACACAGTGACCTTCTCACACCGACACAGTGACCTTCTCACACCTTCACAGTGACCTTCTCACACCTTCACAGTGACCTTCTCACACCTTCACAGTGACCTTCTCACACCGACACAGTGACCTTCTCACACCGACACAGTGACCTTCTCACACCTTCACAGTGACCTTCTCACACCGACACAGTGACCTTCTCACACCGACACAGTGACCTTCTCACACTGACACAGTGACCTTCTCACACCGACACAGTGACCTTCTCACACCGACACAGTGACCTTCTCACACTGACACAGTGACCTTCTCACACCTTCACAGTGACCTTCTCACACCGACACAGTGACCTTCTCACACCGACACGAGCAGCACCGACAGTCACGTTTTAGATGTATTGATATCTATTTTGTTCTATGAATTTTAATTAATCATTAAATAGAATCAAAACAAGATTACAAAAATAAATTAATGCAATCAGAATGCGCCTGGACCCCGATTGGGGGCCGATTTACACATTATAGTTAGACTGTGTAAAACATTACAATAAACATGAACAAATATATTGATGTTGTACATCAAATTAAACAAGAGAACTTGGGCTACAAGAATCAGTAAGCCATTTCCACACAACTCAAACACCAACTGAAAGAATAATGAAAATATCATAAAATATCATAATCATAATTTTGTCAGGAGTCAGCACGTTTCCGGAACTAGCGACCCGTAGCTCGCTGCTATCAGAAAAAGCCAGATATCAGAAAGCAAGAGGATTTAACACAGATTCTAAATATCTTTTCAAAATCCTTCTGCACCAAAGCATCTCTGAGATATGAGAACACAGCAACATGAATCGATTTAGCGCTTAGTCACAAATGTTGCTTATCTTTAGCTTTGTAAAAAAAAAAAAAGATGTGTATTGAACACCATAAGTAATATACAAGTGAAATATATGGTTTGGTACATGAGAAAATTCAAATTGCCCAAGTGCCCATTTCACCTAATTAATCAGTACTAAAACCTCTAACTTTGTTCTGTTTTAAAGTCAGACTGGTCCCATATGTTGCTATGATCTCTCACATCTGAACAAAAGCACACATGTGTTGCCTTTATTATAACAACAACAATATTCAAAGAGCCTTTGTGGTTGCTGAGATAAACCTTTTTTAGTTTGGGTATGATATTTAGAGCGGAAACCTAGAAAATAGCTGTTAAATTATTGTTTTACTGTCTTCAGTCGTGCAAAATTAGACCATGTCCTGGATGTGAGGTTAGACCATGTCCTGGATGTGAGGTTAGACCATGTCCTAGGTGTGAGGTTAGACCATGTCCTGGATGTGAGGTTAGACCATGTCCTGGGTGTGAGGTTAGACCATGTCCTGGATGTGAGGTTAGACCATGTCCTGGGTGTGAGGTTAGACCATGTCCTGGATGTGAGGTTAGACCATGTCCTGGGTGTGAGGTTAGACCATGTCCTGGATGTGAGGTTAGACCATGTCCTGGGTGTGAGGTTAGACCATGTCCTGGGTGTGAGGTTAGACCATGTCCTGGGTGTGAGGTTAGACCATGTCCTGGTGTGAGTTTAGACCATGTCCTGGGTGTGAGGTTAGACCATGTCCTGGGTGTGAGGTTAGACCATGTCCTGGATGTGAGGTTAGACCATGTCCTAGGTGTGAGTTAGACCATGTCCTGGATGTGAGGTTAGACCATGTCCTGGGTGTGAGGTTAGACCATGTCCTGGATGTGAGGTTAGACCATGTCCTGGGTGTGAGGTTAGACCATGTCCTGGATGTGAGGTTAGACCATGTCCTGGGTGTGAGGTTAGACCATGTCCTGGATGTGAGGTTAGACCATGTCCTGGGTGTGAGGTTAGACCATGTCCTGGGTGTGAGGTTAGACCATGTCCTGGGTGTGAGGTTAGACCATGTCCTGGTGTGAGGTTAGACCATGTCCTGGGTGTGAGGTTAGACCATGTCCTGGGTGTGAGGTTAGACCATGTCCTGGATGTGAGGTTAGACCATGTCCTGGGTGTGAGGTTAGACCATGTCCTGGATGTGAGGTTAGACCATGTCCTGGGTGTGAGGTTAGACCATGTCCTGGATGTGAGGTTAGACCATGTCCTGGTGTGAGGTTAGACCATGTCCTGGATGTGAGGTTAGACCATGTCCTGGGTGTGAGGTTAGACCATGTCCTGGATGTGAGGTTAGACCATGTCCTGGGTGTGAGGTTAGACCATGTCCTGGATGTGAGGTTAGACCATGTCCTGGGTGTGAGGTTAGACCATGTCCTGGATGTGAGGTTAGACCATGTCCTGGTGTGAGGTTAGACCATGTCCTGGTGTGAGGTTAGACCATGTCCTGGGTGTGAGGTTAGACCATGTCCTGGATGTGAGGTTAGACCATGTCCTGGGTGTGAGGTTAGACCATGTCCTGGATGTGAGGTTAGACCATGTCCTGGGTATGAGGTTAGACCATGTCCTGGTTGTGAGGTTAGACCATGTCCTGGGTGTGAGGTTAGACCATGTCCTGGATGTGAGGTTAGACCATGTCCTGGTGTGAGGTTAGACCATGTCCTGGGTGTGAGGTTAGACCATGTCCTGGTGTGAGGTTAGACCATGTCCTGGGTGTGAGGTTAGACCATGTCCTTGGTGTGAGGTTAGACCATGTCCTGGGTGTGAGGTTAGACCATGTCCTGGGTGTGAGGTTAGACCATGTCCTGGGTGTGTGGTTAGACCATGTCCTGGTGTGAGGTTAGACCATGTCCTGGTGTGAGGTTAGACCATGTCCTGGGTGTGAGGTTAGACCATGTCCTGGTGTGAGGTTAGACCATGTCCTGGGTGTGAGGTTAGAACATGTCCTGGGTGTGAGGTTAGACCATGTCCTGGGTGTGAGGTTAGACCATGTCCTGGGTGTGAGGTTAGACCATGTCCTGGGTGGAGGTTAGACCATGTCCTGGTGTGAGGTTAGACCATGTCCTGGGTGTGAGGTTAGACCATGTCCTGGTGTGAGGTTAGACCATGTCCTGGGTGTGAGGTTAGACCATGTCCTGGGTGTGAGGTTAGACCAGAGGTTAGATCACTAATACACTCTTCATCACTAATACACTCTTCATCACTAATAGACTCTTCATCACTAATACACTCTTCATCACTAATACACTCTTCATCACTAATACACTCTTCATCACTAATACACTCTTCATCACTAATACACTCTTCATCACTAATACACTCTTCATCAATAATAGACTCTTCATCACTAATAGACTCTTCATCACTAATACACTCTTCATCACTAATACACTCTTCATCACTAATACACTCTTCATCACTAATAGACTCTTCATCACTAATACACTCTTCATCACTAATACACTCTTCATCACTAATAGACTCTTCATCACTAATAGACTCTCCATCACTAATACACTCTTCATCACTAATACACTCTTCATCACTAATAGACTCTTCATCACTAATACACTCTTCATCACTAATACACTCTCCATCACTAATAGACTCTTCATCACTAATAGACTCCGTGAGCCTCTTCGTCTTCATCGGCCTCAGTTCTGACTTCTCACTCTCAATCCTCTTTAACCTACATAAGGAAATTAAAATCCTATAATTATCTTCAATTAACAGAAAGAGGGACATGCAGTGATTAAGGAAATCAAGTTCAGGGACGATGTTCATTATCTGAGCCCCCCCCCCCCCCCCCCCCCCCCCCCCCCCTTCATTAATGTTCACCTTTAAGCTCACTGCACTCATTTTAATGAACCTTTTTACTTTATTGTTTCTCTTGGCCTTCTTTGGCAAGAATGTTAAAAATATGTGCAACATTTATGAAATGCTTCATTACATGTTTCTAATAATATGGACGAGTCCAACTTCTCAGAAGGCAACGCGTCCTAATGACACGGTGATCTCTTCCTCAAGATTATTCATCATTTTTCAGACATTTTCCTGTTAAGTCAAAAACGTTTTCCAACGAAAATCCAGACAACTAAACTACTAGTTAGGTTTAAAGAACTAAACTACTAGTTAGGTTTAAAGAACTAAACTACTAAGGTTTAGACAACTAAACTACTCAGTTAGGTTGAACTAAACTACTCAGTTAGATTTAGACAACTAAACTACTAGTTAGGTTTAAAGAACTAAACTACTAGTTAGGTTTAGACAACTAAACTACTAGTTAGGTTTAAAGAACTAAACTACTAGTTAGGTTTAAACAACTAAACTACAAGTTAGGTTTAAACAACTAAACTACAAGTTCGGTTTAAAGAACTAAACTACTCAGTTAGGTTTAAAGAACTAAACTACTAGTTAGGTTTAGACAACTAAACTACTCAGTTAGGTTGAACTAAACTACTCAGTTAGATTTAGACAACTAAACTACTAGTTAGGTTTAAAGAACTAAACTACTAGTTAGGTTTAAACAACTCAACTACTCAGTTAGGTTTAAACAACTAAACTACTAGTTAAGTTTTAACAACTAAATTACTCAGTTAGGTTTAAACAACTAAACTACTCAGTTAGGTTTAGACAACTAAACTACTAGTTAGGTTTAAAGAACTAAACTAGTAGTTAGGTTTAGACAACTAAACTACTAGTTAGGTTTAAAGAACTAAACTACTAGTTAGGTTTAAACAACTAAACTACAAGTTAGGTTTAAACAACTAAACTACAAGTTCGGTTTAAAGAACTAAACTACTCAGTTAGGTTTAAAGAACTAAACTACTAGTTAGGTTTAGACAACTAAACTACTCAGTTAGGTTGAACTAAACTACTCAGTTAGATTTAGACAACTAAACTACTAGTTAGGTTTAAAGAACTAAACTACTAGTTAGGTTTAAACAACTCAACTACTCAGTTAGGTTTAAACAACTAAACTACTAGTTAAGTTTAAAGAACTAAACTACTAGTTAGGTTTAAAGAACTAAACTGCTAGTTAGGTTTAAACAACTAAACTACTCAGTTAGGTTGAACTAAACTACTCAGTTAGATTTAGACAACTAAACTACTAGTTAGGTTTAAAGAACTAAACTACTAGTTAGGTTTAAAGAACTAAACTACTAGTTAGGTTTAAACAACTCAACTACTCAGTTAGGTTTAAACAACTAAACTACTAGTTAAGTTTTAACAACTAAATTACTCAGTTAGGTTTAAACAACTAAACTACTAGTTAAGTTTTAACAACTAAACTACTCAGTTAGGTTTAAACAACTAAATTACTCAGTTAGGTTTAAACAACTAAACTACTCAGTTAGGTTTAAAGAACTAAACTACTCAGTTAGGTTTAAACAACTAAACTACTAGTTAGGTTTAAACAACTAAACTACTCAGTTAGGTTTAAACAACTAAATTACTCAGTTAGGTTTAAACAACTAAACTACTCAGTTAGGTTTAAACAACTAAATTACTCAGTTAGGTTTAAACAACTAAACTACTCAGTTAGGTTTAAACAACTAAACTACTAGTTAGGTTTATATATCAGGAAGCAGAAGCAGAGTTGTAGTCTTCCACCCTTCTCTGCACTTCCATCCGAGCAGTTACCCACCCTTAACCTTAACTCTATAGAGACTGTGTCTGTCCACGGCCACTTAAATTAATTAAATCAAAAGTAACCAGAAGAGGAGTCATACAAAATAACCTCATAAAGGTTAACATCACTACTGCCACAGTGCAACAAAACAGGATAATTAATTGTGGACTCCTAAATATTAGATCTCTGTCATCTAAAGCTGTATTAGTAAATGATTTAATATCAGACAATCACATTGATTTATTGTGTCTTACTGAAACCTGGCTGAGCCATGAAGAATATGTCAGCCTAAATGAATCAACTCCTCCAAGTCATATTAATACTCACATTCCTCGAGGCACCGGCCGAGGAGGTGGAGTAGCAGCCATCTTTGACTCAAGCCTATTAATGAATCCTAAACCTAAACTAAACTACAACTCATTTGAAAGCCTTGTTCTTAGTCTTTCACATCCAACCTGTAAAACATTACAGCCAATTCTATTTGTTATACTGTACCGGCCACCAGGTCCATATTCAGAATTTATATCTGAATATTCTGAGTTTTTATCACGTTTAGTCCTTAAAACTGATAAGGTTATAATTATAGGAGATTTTAATATTCATGTGGATGTTGATAATGATTGCCTTAATACTGCATTTATCTCATTGTTGGACTCGATTGGCTTCTGTCAGAGTACAGAAACCCACTCACTGCTTTGGCCACACCCTCCACCTTGTTCTTACATATGGCATTGACATTGAGCATTTGGAGGTCTTCCCACAGAACCCTCTTCTGTCAGACCATTACCTCATAACTTTTGAGTTCATACTCCCGGAGTATACACCGTTAGTCAAAAGTTTCTACACCAGATGTCTAACTGACAGAGCTGTAGCTAAATTTAAAGAAGCGATTCCTTCTGCATTTGATTCAATACCACATCTCAATGTGACGGAGGACTCCTGTGCTAACTTTAGTCCGTCCCAGATTGATCATATTGTCGATAGTGCTACAGGCTCACTGAGAATGACACTAGACTCGATAGCCCCACTGAAGAAAAAGACAGTGAGGCAAAGGAGGTTTGCTCCCTGGTAGAACCCTCAGACCCGCGACCTAAAGCAAACTTCACGAAAGCTTGAAAGCATATGGCGTTCCACCAATCTGGAAGAATCACGCTTAGTTTGGTGAGAGTCTTAAAACATATAAAAAGGCTCTCCGTAATGCCAGAGCAGCCTATTACTCATCAGTAATAGAGAAAAATAAGAACAACCCCAGGGTTCTCTTTAGCACTGTAGCCAGGCTGACAGAGAGTCACAGCTCTGTGGAGCCGTGTATTCCTATAGACCTCAGTAGTAATGACTTCATGAACTTCTTCAATGAAAAGATTTGATCAGGAAACACTCCATAAACTTTCATTGCTATGCAGATGATACTCAATTATATCTATGGATCAAACCAGAGGAGACCAACCAGCTCGCTAAAATTCAAGAATATCTTAAAGACATAAAAACATGGATGACCTCCAACTTCCTGATGTTAAACTCAGACAAAACTGAAGTTATTTTACTGGCCCTGAACACCTCAGAGATCAATTATCTGGTGATGTGGTTTCTGTAGATGGCATTGCCCTGGCATCCAACACCACTGTAAAGAATCTCTAGTTATCTTTGACCGAGACTTGTCCTTTAAATCCCACGTTAAGCAAATCTCAAGGATTGCATTTTATCATCTACGTAACATTTCAAAAATCAGACACTTCTTGCCTCAAAAAGATGCAGAAAAGCTGGTTCACGCGTTTGTTACTTCGAGACTAGATTACTGCAACTCCTTATTATCAGGCTGCCCTAATAAGTCTCTTAAATCCCTCCAGTTGATCCAGAATGCTGCAGCTCGTGTACTCACACAGACACGGTCACCTCATTCAAGAATAGACTTAAGACTTTCCTCTTTAATAGTGCTTATAGTTAGGGCTGAATCAGGTCTGCCCTGGTCCAGCCCCTTGATATGCTGCTATAGGCTTATAGGCTGCTGGGGATGTTTTAGGATACACTGAGCACCTATCTCCTCTTCTCTCTCTCCTTATGGATAAATTTACATCTCTCCATTGCACCTTATTAACTCTGCTTCCTCCCCGGAGTCGTTGTGACTTCACGTCTCAGAGGGTCCATTGGACCTGGAGGTGTCTGATGCTGGTGAGCCGGCCTCCCATTGGCCCTGCTGATGCCCCGCCCCCCCCTCCTCTCTACCTCCTTCTGTTTCATGGATTGGAGTTCCATTCATACATTGTCATATTTATGTAATGTGTTTATGTAACTCTGTAACTCTGTTCATCTGTACACATGACATCTATTCATCTGTCCATCCGGGGAGAGGGATCCTCCTCTGTTGCTACTTTTTTCCCTGTCAAAGGTTATTTTTGGGGAGTTTTTCCTGATCCGATGTGAGGTCAAAGGTCAGGGATGTCGTATCTGTACAGATTGTAAAGCTCTTGAATTTAATTGAATATATAAACCTAACTAGTAGTTTAGTAGTATACTATACTACTAAACTACTAGTTATGTTCATATTATTAAACTACTAGTTACTAAACTACTAGTTAGGTTTAAACTACTAGTTATGTTTATACTATTAAACTACTAGTTTCTAGTTACTAATCTACTAGTTAGGTTTAAAGAACTAAACTACTAGTTACGTTTGACAACTAAACTACTCAGTTAGGTTTAGACAACTAAACTACTAGTTAGGTTCAAATAACTAAACTACTAGTTAGGTTCAAACAACTAAACTACTAGTTATGTTTATACTACTAGTTATGTTTATACTATTAAACTACTAGTTAGGTTTATACTACTAGTTATGTTTATACTATTAAACTACTAGTTACTAAACTACTAGTTAGGTTTAAACTACTAAACTACTAGTTAGGTTTATACTACAAACACAGTTGTTTTCTAACCTCCATGTGTTTGTTACCGTCGCCATGGCGATGAGGCTAAGTAGTCACTTCCCTTAACTTGAGTTCATTGATTCTTTGAAAGCGTTCTTCAGTTATTGAAACGTACCATTTGCTGACAGCGTGCCTCTCCAGTCTGTTCATGGGTCAACGGACTGAATGCAGCTGGAGTTTCACAGCAGGAAACCAGCAGTTGTTGTTTTTCTGCACAAACTGTCAACAGCTTCTCTGAGACTTCTCTTCTTTTCTCTCGGTGCCTCGATGCAAAGCAGGAAGTAAAGAGGAAGCGCTGCTGTCAATATGTGAGCGGTAGTAACGTGTGAGGAAGCCGTGAGCCGAGACTCGTCTGTCGGCCGAGACATTCACAGCTTCTGCCAAGTAGGTGCTCACACCGAGGATTAATCTGGAAGACACGCTCACGAGGAACAATACACAACAGCTGGCCAGCAGTTCTGCATCTGTCTGCATCGACCTCAGCTCTCTAAGATGCTGCACTGCTAGAACATGGCCAGGTTGACCTCAGACGGATGTTCTTCCTGCTTCCAAAGTACAGATTGTTGAAAAGGGAAAACAATAGACGACCTTCAGATATCGCAGAAGCACGATGGACCAAGATGACTGCAGCAAAGCAACTGAGCTTCTGTACACGATGAGGCTTAATGCTGTGAGACAGGCAGCCAGGAGGTCTCATCAGGTATCAGGACCACGTGGTCTGGATGGAACATGGAGGTCTCATCAGGTATCAGGACCACGTTGTCTGGATGGAACATGGAGGTCTCATCGGGTATCAGGACCACGTTGTCTGGATGGAACATGGAGGTCTCATCGGGTATCAGGACCACGTTGTCTGGATGGAACATGG
>NC_046975.1:24756393-24771393 GCF_009769545.1 Cyclopterus lumpus | reverse complement strand
TCCGTATGTAAAGGGGGGTTGGGGGGTCTGATCCAGTCCTCCGTATGTAAAGGGGGTTGGGGGGTATGATCCAGTCCTCCGTATGTAAAGGGGGGTTGGGGGTTGGGGGGTATGATCCAGTCCTCCGTATGTAAAGGGGGGTTGGGGGGTCTGATCCAGTCCTCCGTATGTAAAGGGGGTTGGGGGGTCTGATCCAGTCCTCCGTATGTAAAGGGGGGTTGTGGGGTCTGATCCAGTCCTCCGTATGTAAAGGGGGGTTGTGGGGTCTGATCCAGTCTTCCGTATGTAAATGTGGGTTGGGGGTTGGGGGGTCTGATCCAGTCCTCCGTATGTAAAGGGGGTTGTGGGGTTGGGGGGTCTGATCCAGTCCTCCGTATGTAAAGGGGGTTGTGGGGTTGGGGGTCTGATCCAGTCCTCCGTATGTAAAGGGGGGTTGTGGGGTTGGGGGGTCTGATCCAGTCCTCCGTATGTAAAGGGGGGTTGTGGGGTTGGGGGGTCTGATCCAGTCTTCCGTATGTAAAGGGAGGTTGTGGGGTTGGGGGGTCTGATCCAGTCTTCCGTATGTAAAGGGGGGTTGTGGGGTTGGGGGGTCTGATCCAGTCTTCCGTATTTAAAGGGGGGTTGTGGGGTTGGGGGGTCTGATCCAGTCCTCCGTATGTAAAGGGGGGTTGGGGGGTCTGATCCAGTCCTCCGTATGTAAAGGGGGGTTGTGGGGTTGGGGGGTCTGATCCAGTCTTCCGTATGTAAAGGGGGGTTGTGGGGTTGGGGGGTCTGATCCAGTCTTCCGTATGTAAAGGGGGGTTGGGGGTCCACAGATCTTCAGCCTTAAAAGACGGATTCATATAAATATATACATTTATATAAATCCGTCTAATATTTTAACATTAACTTAAAAGGTTTTTGTTGCATTTTTTTGCGTTTAGTGTCATAAAAAACAAAACAAAGAAAAACACTTTAATCTGATTTCCACATGTGAATAATAAATACCTTTTTTTATGCATTTTACAAGTGATTATGTGAACTTTGAATTTGAATGTGGAGCGTAATCCCTCGGGGGGATTTAAATCAGAGAAGTGCAGCAGCAATATGTAAAAATAAGAATAATATGAATGTTTTATTGTGTGTGTAAGTAGGACACACGGGCTTCTTTACACATGATTTATATTCATCTTCGCTAATGAACATGTTGACCATTCATATATTAATTCAATCTGTCCAATACAATCTGCTGATGGCAGACATTGTGTTTATTCTTTCATGTTTGTTTACTTAAATAGTTTTTTAATGTCCATTCTTTTCAAATTCTGGGTATTATTTGGCATGATTTTCATTTGTTTGAGGTTGAACAACACCCAAAAAGGGGCGGGACTTCCATCCTGCACAGGTAAAGAAAGAAGCCTCTTTTCATTGGCTGGCAGGTTGTTGGAGCGAAAACTATGTTTTTAATATTCTGTTATTTTTCAGACTTTCAGACTAGTGGAAAGAAAACATCCAAAATACACATCAGGGTTTCATTTCATTACTTATGTCTCCATCTGCAGATTTCTCCTAAATTCACCAAAAGTAGCATTTAGAAAAATTATTTAACTCGTATTCATCTTAAAATTCTGTGTTTGTAATTTCCTAATAAAGCAGCTTATTTTTTGTTCTTTTGGTAAATTGTCTCCAAACCTGGTTTGAGACAAATGTGAAGACCTGTGAGGAAATTAACTGGTCAATTAACCTGTTAATTAACGGGTAAATTAAAGGGTCAATTAACCTGTTAATTAACGGGTAAATTAAAGGGTCAATTAACCTGTTAATTAACGGGTCAATTAAAGGATCAATTAACCAAATTAACATGTCGATTAAAGGGTCAATTAATATGTTAATTAACGGGTCAATTAAAGGGTCAATTAACCCATTAATTAACGGGTCAATTAAAGGGTCAATTAACGGGTAATGCACCAAACACACTGTTCTGATGCAATCGTATTCTTTTTATTTTTTTACATTTTATTTTGAAGTCGTTGTTCTTTGGTTGAAATGACCTCTTGACCTCCTATGAATCGCCACCTTAACGTGGTGGAGGACTTTGAGTGGCTCAGTGATCCTGGGAGCTATGTTGTCCGGGGCATCAGTCCCTGGTAGGGTCTCCCAAGGCAAACAGGTCTCGGGGGAGAGCCCAGACTAAGAGCAGTTCAACAAACCCTGATGATAAGCAGCCCACGGATTGTAGCCACCTTGCCCGGACAAGGGAAACCGGGGCACCCTCCCGGAGCCAGACCCAGGAGGGGAGCTCGTCGGGGAGCGTCTGGTGGCCGGGCTTTCGCCCATGGGGCCCGGTCGGGCTCAGCCCGAAAAAACAGCATGGAGCAGCAGTCACCCTGTGGACCCACCACCCGCAGGGAGAATCATCGGGGTCGGGTGCTATGTAGACCGGGCGGCGGGCCAGGCGGGAGACCTGGGCGGGCCGATTGCCGGCAGCATAGACTAGCTCTAGGGACGTGGAACGTCACCTCACTAGCGGGGAAAGAGCCGGAGCTGGTGCAGGAGGCGGAGCGGTACCAGCTAGATATAGTTGGGCTCACCTCCACGCACAGCATGGGCTCTGGAACCAAGCTCCTGGAGAAGGGTTGGACTTTGTCCTTTTCTGGAGTTGCCCAGGGTGAGAGGCGCCGGGCGGGAGCGGAGATACTCACGAGCCCCCGGCTGAGCGCCGCTGTGTTGGAGTTTTCCCCGGGGAACGAGAGGGTCGCCTCCCTGCGCCTACGGGTTGCGGGGAGTAAGGCTCTGACTGTTGTTTGTGCTTATGCACCGAACAGCATTTCGGAGTATCCGGCCTTCTTGGAGTCGGTGGGAGGGGTCCTGGAAAGGGTGCCGCCTGCCGACTCCATAGTTCTCCTGGGAGACTTCAACGCTCACGTGGGCAATGACAGAGAAACCTGGCGGGGCGTGATTGGGAGGAACGGCTTGCCCGATCTGAACCCGAATGGTGTTTTGTTGTTGGACTTCTGTGCTAGCCACAGTTTGTCCATAACGAACACCATGTTCGAACATAAGGTGGCTCATAAGTGTACCTGGTACCAGAACACCTTAGGCCGGAGATCAATGATCGACTTTGTAATCGTATCATCTGATCTGCGGCCGTATGTCTTGGACACTCGGGTGAAGAGAGGAGCAGAGCTGTCAACTGATCACCACCTGGTGGTGAGTTGGATCAGATGGCGGGGGACTCGGCTAGAGAGACCTGGCAAGCCCAAACGTGTAGTGAGGGTGAACTGGGAACGTCTGGCAGAGGATCCTGTCCGGGAGGTCTTCAACTCCCACCTCCGGAAGAACTTCTCACAAATCCCGAGGAGGCTGGGGACATGGAATCCGAGTGGACCTTGTTCAAAGCCTCTATTGTGGACGCGGCTGCTCGGGGCTGTGGCCGGAAGGTCATCGGTGCCTGTCGTGGCGGCAACCCTAGAACCCGGTGGTGGACACCGGGGGTGAGGGTAGCCGTCAAACTGAAGAAGGAGGCCTTTCGGGCCTGGCTGGCCCAGGGGTCTCCTGAAGCAGCTGACGGTACCGGCGGGCCAGAAGGACTGCAGCGGCGATGGTCGCGGAGGCTAAAACTCGGGCATGGGAGGAGTTCGGGGAGGCCATGGAGAAGGACTTTCAGTTGGCCTCAAGGAAGTTCTGGCAAACCATCCGACAGCTCAGGAAGGGAAAGCAGGATCTACCCCAGGCTGTTCTCAGCAGGGGGGGGGAACTGCTGACCCGAACTGGGGACATTGTCGGGCGGTGGAAAGAGCACTTTGAGGAACTCCTAAACTCGGCCAACATGTCCCCCGGAGAGGGGGCAGCGCCGGAAGACTTTGGGGTGGATTCACCCATATCCCTGGCAGAGGTCGCTAAGGTAGTCAAAAAGCTCCTTGGTGGCAAGGCGCCAGGGGTGGATGAGATCCGCCCTGAGATGCTGAAAGCGCTCAACATTGTTGGGCTGTCTTGGTTGACACGCCTTTTCAGTGTTGCATGGGGGTCGGGAACAGTGTCCATGGACTGGCAGACCGGGGTGGTGGTTCCCATCTTCAAGAAGGGGGACCGGAGAGTGTGCTCGAACTATCGTGGTATCACACTGCTCAGCCTCCCGGGAAAAGCTTATGCCAGGGTGCTGGAGAGGAGGCTCCGACCGCTTGTCGAACCTCAGATTCAAGACGAACAGTGCGGATTCCGTCCCGGTCGTGAAACAGTGGACCAGCTCTTTACCCTCGCAAGATTACTGGAGGGGTCCTGGGAGTTTGCCCAACCAGTTTACATGTGCTTTGTAGACCTGGAGAAGGCTTTCGACCGGGTCCCTCAGGGTTTTTTGTGGGGGTGCTGCGGGAGTATGGGGTGCCGGACCCGTAGGCACGGGCCATCCGGTCTCTGTACGCCTGCAGTAGGAGCTGTGTTCGTCTCCTCGGTAGTAAGTCAGACACGTTCCCGGTGGGTGTTGGCCTCCGCCAGGGCTGCTCTTTATCACCGGTCCTGTTTGTGACCTTCATGGACAGGATATCTAGGAAGACTGGGGGCGGAGAGGATCCGGTTCGGGAGTCTCGGGATCGCCTCTCTGCTGTTCGCGGATGATGTGGTCCTGTTTGCCTCCTCGGACCGTGACCTCCAGCATTCACTGGGGCGTTTTGCAGCCGAGTGCGAAGCGGCAGGGATGAGAGTTAGCAAATCTGAGGCCATGGTGCTCTGCTGGAAACCGGCGGATTGTTCCCTCCAGGTGGGGGCAAACTGCCTACCCCAAGCGAAGGAGTTCAAGTATCTCGGGGTCTTGTTCACGAGTGAGGGTAAGGTGGAGCGGGAGATCGACAGGCGGATCGGTGCGGCTGCAGCAGTAAAACAGGCGCCGTACCGGTCCGTCTTGGTGAAGAGGGAGCTGAGCCGGAAGGCAAAGCTCTCCATTTACTGGTCGGTCTACGTTCCAACCCTCACCTATGGTCACGAACTCTGGGTCGTGACCAAAAGAACGAGATCTGGGATACAAACGGCCGAAATGAGCTTCCTCCGTAGGGTGGCCGGGCTCAGCCTTAGAGATAGGGTAAGGAGCTCGGACATCAGGGGGGAGCTTGGAGTCGAGTCGCTGCTCCTTTGTGTCCAAAGGAGTCAGCTGAGGTGGTTCGGGCATCTAGTCAGGATGCCTCCTGGACGCCTCCCATTAGAGGTTTTCCGGGCACGTCCAACTGGTAGGAGGCCCCGGGGAAGACCGAGGACACGCTGGAGGGATTATATCTCCCGGCTGGCCTTGGAACGCCTCGGGATCCCCCAGAATGAGCTGGAAAGTGTTGCGGGTGAGAGGGAAGCCTGGGTCGGCCTGCTGAACCTGCTGCCACCGCGACCCGACCCCGGATAAGCAGGTGATAATGGATCGATGGATGGACCTCTTGACCTTTTGTGATTGAAGGGATGAAGACACGAGGAGTAAACAACAATGCAGGCCTTGTTTTCATACGGGAGTTTTACCCAAAGTATATCATCAAATATGAGATTACAGGTTGTTCCGCATGTGGAAACCTGTCTGAAGTGTTCCAGACGGAGTCGAGGAAACGGGTTCCACAGATCGCTGCTCGTTTTACGGCTTGATCCTAAGAGCGAAGGTCCACTATTATATTTAATTTCTTTACAGAAGAATCTGGGATTTAATAAGATATCATCCACTTACATAACTCCAATAATAAATAATAAACATTTGGAGATCTCACCTGAATGTTCTGTACTAAAGACTCTAATTTATGATCTGCTTCACTTTATCACAGTCAACCTTTCAGAGAGACTCATCACATATTGTATTATGATTTAATAAAGGTTTAAACTGGCTGCTGCATCATTTATGAATATTATTCTTCCTAAAAAATGCTTTTCCTGTAGACAAACCTGACACTTTTTAATTGGTGCTGTGTGCCAACTTCATTTAATAATAACCAGTAACATAAAGAATGATATTTACACATCTGAGCAATAGCTCACAATGATATGTGTTATTATAACACAATAAGTATTCAAATAGCTCTTGTGGGAGCTTTGATCCACTATTTTTAGTTTGGATATGCAACTTTCCAGCCGAGGCCTAAAGAATAGGTTTGTTTGTGAGGTTAAAACGGTAAAATGCTGTTGTTCTTTGTGTGTATTTACAGCCTCTTATTAAATGTAACAATGCGGCTGCGTATGTATCACACGTGACATCGAGTCCTCTTTCCTTCTCCATGGATCTCCGTCTCTTTCTGTGGTAAAGCCAACATGCGGCGGGGCATAATTACATATGTTAATACGGAGCCGAGAGGCAATGAAAGGTTTCCCCGTCTGAATATTCATCTCAGAGAAGATGAAACGGCTCGTTGGCGTTATGCACACATTAATAATGACGAGCACAATTCACTTGGAGGGGTTCCTAATCTGTTGACAAGAAGTCTCTGCAGGCCTCAGCGATGAAGATGAAGACGACATCTTCGTCTGCAAAGCCAATGGAGAGGAAACAAGGAAGCAAGGAAGCAAGGAAGCAAGGAAGGAAGGAAGGAAGGAAGGAAGAAGTCTCTGCAGGCCTCCAGTCAGCGATGAAGATGATGACAACGTCTTCGTCTGCAAAGCCCCTCGAGAGGAAGGCAGGAAGGAAAGAAGGAAGGAAGGAAGGAAGGAAGGAAGGCAACTAGAAAGTCGTTGAAATTAAGAACTCATGAAAAAACATAATTGTCTTTGCATGAGACGAAGCGACCAATGGGATGGGAGCGTTTGTCGGTTTACGAGATTCATCTGAGTCTCAAAGACGCAGTGAGCGAGGAACCTGGATCGTCATTGGACGGGACGCCTCCGTTTGTCTGGATCCTCATTGGACGGGACTCCTCCGTTTACCTGGATCCTCATTGGACGGGACGCTTCTGTTTACCTGGATCCTCATTGGACGGGACGCTTCTGTTTACCTGGATCCTCATTGGACGGGACTCCTCCGTTTACCTGGATCCTCATTAGACGGGACGCCTCTGTTTACCTGGATCCTCATTGGACGGGACTCCTCCGTTTACCTGGATCCTCATTGGACGGGACTCCTCCGTTTACCTGGATCCTCATTGGACGGGACTCCTCTGTTTACCTGGATCCTCATTAGACGGGACTCCTCCGTTTACCTGGATCCTCATTGGACGGGACTCCTCCGTTTACCTGGATCCTCATTGGACGGGACTCCTCCGTTTATCTGGATCCTCATTGGACGGGACTCCTCCGTTTACCTGGATCCTCATTGGACGGGACTCCTCCGTTTACCTGGATCCTCATTGGACGGGACTCCTCCGTTTACCTGGATCCTCATTGGACGGGACTCCTCCGTTTACCTGGATCCTCATTGGACGGGACTCCTCCGTTTACCTGGATCCTCATTAGACGGGACTCCTCCGTTTACCTGGATCCTCATTGGACGGGACTCCTCCGTTTACCTGGATCCTCATTGGACGGGACTCCTCCGTTTACCTGGATCCTCATTGGACGGGACTCCTCCGTTTACCTGGATCCTCATTGGACGGGACTCCTCCGTTTACCTGGATCCTCATTAGACGGGACTCCTCCGTTTACCTGGATCCTCATTGGACAGGACTCCTCCGTTTGTCTGGATCCTCATTGGACGGGACTCCTCTGTTTGTTGGTTTAAGTTCAATCAGGATCTCGTAGTGTCTCCGAATGACGTTCTTCTGTCATTATGAGATTTAAAATCTTGAATGCAGCTCATGAAGAGTGCGAAGGGAGTGAGGACATGTGTTGAAGGTAACACGAGGAAGAGGAAGAGGAAGAGGAAGAGGAAGAGGAAGAGGAAAGGCATCATCGCTCCTCATCACCGTGACGACGCCTCCTAACAAGAGGTTATTGCTTCAATAACCACGATAACCTGCTTCGATAACCATCGCACACGTTACAGGTTCAGATTCACGAGGTCACCATTAAAATACTATAAATATATATTTACACAATATTCCAATAAATTGTTAATTCATCAATAAACTGAGCAGCATCATATTATAATTGTATATTATTC
Source organism: Cyclopterus lumpus (assembly GCF_009769545.1). Taxonomy (NCBI): domain Eukaryota; kingdom Metazoa; phylum Chordata; class Actinopteri; order Perciformes; family Cyclopteridae; genus Cyclopterus; species Cyclopterus lumpus. Next base: position 24,763,364 of record NC_046975.1, on the reverse strand, counting down.
TGATAATGCATCTTTTTCTACTACTTATTATACTAAGGATCAAACCTATTGGACTACTTATGATATTTAATCATTCCCTTTAGAACAGGACTTCTTCTGTGTGTGTGTCTGTGTGTGTGTGTGTGTGTCTGTGTGTGTGTGTGTGTGTGTGTGTGTGTGTCTGTGTGTGTGTCTGTGTGTGTGTGTCTGTGTGTGTGTGTGTGTGTGTCTGTGTGTGTGTGTGTGTGTCTGTGTGTGTGTGTCTGTGTGTGTGTGTGTCTGTGTGTGTCTGTGTGTTGTGTGTGTCTGTGTGTGTGTCTGTGTGTGTCTGTGTGTGTCTGTGTGTCTGTGTGTGTGTCTGTGTGTGTCTGTGTGTGTCTGTGTGTGTGTCTGTGTGGGTCTGTGTGTGTCTCTGTGTGTCTCTGTGTGTGTCTGTGTGGGTCTGTGTGTGTCTGTGTGTGTGTCTGTGTGTGTCTGTGTGTGTCTGTGTGTCTGTGTGTGTGTCTGTGTGTGTCTGTGTGTTGTGTTTGTCTGTGTGTGTGTCTGTGTGTGTCTGTGTGTGTCTGTGTGTCTGTGTGTGTGTCTGTGTGTGTCTGTGTGTGTCTGTGTGTGTGTCTGTGTGGGTCTGTGTGTGTCTCTGTGTGTCTCTGTGTGTGTCTGTGTGTCTGTGTGTGTGTCTGTGTGTGTCTGTGTGTGTCTGTGTGTGTGTCTGTGTGGGTCTGTGTGTGTCTCTGTGTGTCTCTGTGTGTGTCTGTGTGTGTCTGTGTGTGTCTGTCTGTGTGTCTGTGTGTGTGTGTCTGTCTGTGTGTCTGTGTGTGTCTGTGTGTGTCTGTGTGTGTGTGTGTCTGTCTGTGTGTCTGTCTGTGTGTCTGTGTATGTCTGTGTGTGTCTGTGTGTGTCTCTGTGTGTGTCTGTGTGTGTCTGTGTGTCTGTGTGTGTCTGTGTGTGTCTGTGTCTGTGTGTGTCTGTGTGTTGTGTGTGTCTGTGTGTGTCTCTGTGTGTGTCTGTGTGTGTCTGTGTCTGTGTGTGTCTGTGTGTGTGTCTCTGTGTGTCTGTGTGTGTCTGTGTGTGTGTCTGTGTGTGTGTCCGTGTGTCTGTCTGTGTGTCTGTGTGTGTCTCTGTGTGTGTCTGTGTGTGTCTGTGTGTGTCTGTGTGTGTCTGTGTGTGTCTGTGTGTGTCTGTGTGTGTCTGTCTGTGTGTCTCTGTGTCTCTGTGTGTGTCTGTGTGTGTCCGTGTGTGTCCGTGTGTGTCTCTGTGTGTGTCTGTGTGTGTCTTTGTGTCTCTGTGTGTGTCTGTGTGTGTCTGTGTGTCTCTGTGTGTGTCTGTGTGTGTCTGTGTGTCTGTGTGTGTCTGTGTGTGTCTGTGTGTCTCTGTGTGTGTCTGTGTGTGTCTTTGTGTCTCTGTGTGTGTCTGTGTGTGTCTGTGTGTCTCTGTGTGTGTCTGTGTGTGTCTGTGTGTGTCTGTGTGTCTCTGTGTGTCTCTGTGTGTGTCTGTGTGTGTCTGTGTGTGTCTGTGTGTGTCTGTGTGTCTGTGTGTGTCTGAAACTGTGATCCAGATCCGACCGTTTCCTCAACTATTTTTATCCCTCTCACTAATTAGTGAGACTTTAATTTGAGCTCCGTCCTCCAGACGGACCACAGGGGGTTCCGCCCCCTCGACCTGACTCCTCCCCCTCGTGCTGCTGAGGACAACCAATGGGCGTTGAGGAAATAGAAAGTGAACTTGTTTAATTTGAGTTTAATGTTCTTCTCTGCCTCTCACTGAAGTTACAATATGTTTACTTTATTCTATTATTCATATTGTGATATACTATTCTATAAGGTTTTTACAACACTAATATGTACTAGAACCTTATTGTTTAATTATTTATATACTATAAAATATATGGTTTTTTTTATATGTACTTATATATTTATAATATATATATATATATATGTATCTTTCTTCTTTTTTCTTGACATTCTGTTTGACAGACTTTAGTGTTAATTTTGACTTTTTTTTGACTTTTTATGAAATACTATAATATAACTTTTTTCTTGTTTTTACAATGATTTTTTTTCATACATAAATATTTAGTTTAAAATACTATTTCATGACTATACCAACACTTCTTAATTACTTATAGTTATTACTCTGCTTTGAATTTTTTTCAACCTTTTTCAAAACATACTATACTATTATATGTATATACTATTATGAGATTTCATGTATTATTTACATTGCATGATGTTGTCATTTTTAATGATGTTCTTTGCTCTTTGATTGTTTCACTTTTACAAAAATATCCTCCTTTCTAAAAGTGGATCCGCTCTTCGGGACTAAACTCACATTGGTCCTCACAAAAATAGTAGAAAAAAACACACACACAATACATATCTTTATATTTTGATATATATATTACTTATTATGTATTTAAACCTTTTAGAATGTTCTACTTGCTGATGAGCAAAACAAAACTAATAAACAACAATTAAAAAGGTTCCTGTAAAACATTGTTAAAATATCAGCAATTCGTACTCATGAATTGGGGAGCTGTCATGAAATGTAAATTATTTAAAAACTTCACTTCATTTCTTTATCGAACACGATAAACAAGAGTGCGCCTGAAGGCACCGCTGAAAGCCGTCAGCAGTGAAGAGACGTCCAGGAAGTGAAGGGAACACATGAATTAAAAACACCTTTGTTAAGTCATGAAGGACCAATCAGGGAATTAGATGATTAGAGTTTCACTGATTGGTGGGTTACTGTCGCCCTGAATTCAGCCTCTCAGGCTGGAGGGCTGAATTCAGGGCGACAGTGTGCCCTTTTCCTTGTCTTTTAACGTAAAGGGAAATGAATGGTGTCTTCACCGGTCTGCTTCACATTGACTCCACATTGACTCCACATTGACTCGTCTAATGAGGTCTAATATCTCCACCTGAGCTCTTGTTGATAATCTGCAGCGTTTCACAGTGAATCATTTCACTCTGCATAACAACGTGTTGTGCACCTGACACAAGCGTCCTCCTGTGTGTTACTATTTGACACTTTGTGTAACACATGTGAGCTGCTCAACTATTCACACCTTTCTTTATTATCTCTGAGCTGCAGGAATGAGTCCTTCGACGCTTAGTCGTCTCCTTTAGCTTAGTGGCTAATGTTAGCTTCATACTTTACACTTCAAACATCGTTAAAGTTTAATAGTGAAGATTATCAATTATCATTGATCCTCCTCTCTCTCTCTTTCTCTCTCTCTCTGTATATATATAAATAAACATATATATGTATATATATATGTGATTTATAAATAATTATATTTATATATATATACATATATATTTATATATATACTTTTATATTATATATACACATATATACAAATATAGCTTTCAGGATTTGAAAGTCAAGAACTGAACATTAGTGCATTATTTTCATAATACTTCACAGATCTGCTGAGAGGTTCAGGTTCATCAGGATGTCTGGACATTCGACACTCGAGCTCGTCGTCCCGATCGCTCGGAACAGGAAGTCGTTGCTCAGCGTGTCGACTTTCAGCCGCTTTGCAAAAAGAGAAAAGAGAAGAAAAGCTTTAATAACATCAGAGGAGAGATGAGTCAATAACAGAGAAGACGGGAGGAGTCTGAGGGGAGTCGAGTGGCAGCGTTTGGAAAGAAGCTTCACACGGAAGCTGTCTGTTAACCAGGTGAGAGGAGGACAGGAAGTAGCATGGAGCGGCAGGAAGTAGGAGCGGCAGGAAGTAGCATGGAGCGGCAGGAAGTAGCATGGAGCGGCAGGAAGCGGCATGGAGAGGCAGGAAGCGGCATGGAGCGGCAGGAAGTAGCATGGAGTGGCAGGAAGTGGCATGGAGCGGCAGCAAGCGACATATAGTGGCAGGAAGTGACATGGAGCGCCAGGAAGCGGCAGGAAGCGACATATAGCGGCAGGAAGTGACATGGAGCGGCAGGAAGCGACATGGAGCGGCAGGAAGCGACATATAGTGGCAGGAAGTGACATGGAGCGCCAGGAAGCGGCAGGAAGCGACATATAGCGGCAGGAAGCGACATGGAGCGGCAGGAAGCGGCAGGAAGTGACATGGAGCGGCAGGAAGCGGCAGGAAGCAACATGGAGCGGCAGGAAGCAACATGGAGCGGCAGGAAGTAGCACGGAGCAGCAGGAAGCCATGGAGCGGCAGCAAGCGACATATAGCGGCAGGAAATGACATGGAGCGGCAGGAAACACGGAGCGGCAGGAAGTAGCATGGAGCAGCAGGAAGCCACATGGAGCGGCAGCAAGCAACACGGAGCGGCAGGAAGTGACAGGAAGCAACATGGAGCGGCAGGAAGTGACAGGAAGCAACATGGAGCGGCAGGAAGCAACATGGAGCGGCAGGAAGTAGCATGGAGCAGCAGGAAGCCACATGGAGCGGCAGCAAGCAACACGGAGCGGCAGGAAGTGACAGGAAGCAACATGGAGCGGCAGGAAGTGACAGGAAGCAACATGGAGCGGCAGGAAGTGGCAGGAATTGGCAGGAATTGGCATAGTTGGCAGGAAACGGCAGGAAGTGGAAGGGAGCGGCAGGAAGTGGCTCACCTGCAGGTTCACAGCTGCATTCAGAGGCGGCGGCCCTCATCGCATTAAAAACAAAACGTTCTCTCTGAACTTTATGATATGCTGCGTAGCTCCTCAGTCAGATCACGAGGGGAGAGACACTGAGCACAAAGCCATTAGTTTCACGCACACACACACGCACACACACACACACACACACACACGCGCGCACACACACGCGCACACACACTCAAAAACAAAGACACATTACACAAAACCACTTCTCCATTCTGGTCCAATTAGCAGCTCTCAGTAAACTTCAATCAGGCAGTCACAACCCATTATGGAGATGGTGGGCACACACACACACACACACACACACGCACACACACACACACACGCACACGCACAACACACACACACAAACACAAACACGCACACACACACACGCACACACACACACGCACACACACACCACACGCACACATACACACGCACACACACACACACAAACACACGCACACACACACATACGCACACACACACACACACACACTCACACACATACACACACACACACACTCACACACGTCTTCCTCCGCTGCAGGAAGTAGTTCCGTTCTGTCTCCCACATCGAGTCCCTTTAGATGTTGTTGTAAACATTCTCGATGCCAGAAGGTAAACACGAGTCCACTGCATGTGTCATAATAATAAATGAGATCAATAACAACGAGAGCGACCATCTGACTTCCTGTTCGTGGCTTTCAGCTCCAAGCTCATTGGTTCCTACTGAAGATGTAAATCTTTAATACCACAAATATATGTAATCCTTTATTTAAATAAAGTCTCTTCAAACATCACTAAAAAAGGAGTTGGGCACTATTTTCAGCGGCGGATGCAGAGTAGTTCTGTGCGTGATTGAGTCATAATAAATATTTTTATTCAATGGAGAACATTACATTCATTAGTCTGAACATCACATGTGATACATGTTGTGATACATGATGTGATACATGTTGTGATACATGATGTGATACATGTTGTGATACATGTTGTGATACATGTTGTGATACATGATGTGATACATGTTGTGATACATGTTGTGATACATGATGTGATACATGTTGTGATACATGTTGTGATACATGTTGTGATACATGTTGTGATACATGATGTGATACATGTTGTGATACATGTTGTGATACATGATGTGATACATGTTGTGATACATGTTGTGATACATGTTGTGATACATGTTGTGATACACGTTGTGGTACGTGATACATGTTGTGATACACGTTGTGGTACATGTTGTGATACATGTTGTGATACATGTTGTGATACATGTTGTGATACATGATGTGATACATGTTGTGATACATGATGTGATACATGATGTGATACATGTTGTGATACATGTTGTGATACATGTTGTGATACATGTTGTGGTACATGTTGTGATACATGTTGTGGTACATGTTGTGATACATGTTGTGATACATGATGTGATACATGTTGTGATACATGATGTGATACATGTTGTGATACATGTTGTGATACATGATGTGATACATGTTGTGATACATGTTGTGATACATGTTGTGATACACGTTGTGGTACATGTTGTGATACATGTTGTGATACAAGATGTGATACATGTTGTGATACATGTTGTGATACATGTTGTGATACATGATGTGATACATGTTGTGATACATGTTGTGATACATGTTGTGATACATGTTGTGATACATGTTGTGATACATGTTGTGATACATGTTGTGATACATGATGTGATACATGTTGTGATACATGTTGTGATACATGATGTGATACATGTTGTGATACATGATGTGATACATGTTGTGATACATGATGTGATACATGTTGTGATACATGTTGTGATACATGATGTGATACATGTTGTGATACATGATGTGATACATGTTGTGATACATGTTGTGATACATGATGTGATACATGTTGTGATACATGTTGTGATACATGATGTGATACATGTTGTGATACATGATGTGATACATGTTGTGATACATGTTGTGATACATGATGTGATACATGTTGTGATACATGTTGTGATACATGTTGTGATACATGTTGTGATACATGATGTGATACATGTTGTGATACATGTTGTGATACATGATGTGATACATGTTGTGATACATGTTGTGATACATGTTGTGATACATGTTGTGATACATGATGTGATACATGTTGTGATACATGTTGTGATACATGTTGTGATACATGTTGTGATACACGTTGTGGTACGTGATACATGTTGTGATACACGTTGTGGTAGATGTTGTGATACATGTTGTGATACATGTTGTGATACATGTTGTGATACATGTTGTGATACATGTTGTGATACATGTTGTGATACATGATGTGATACATGATGTGATACATGTTGTGATACATGATGTGATACATGATGTGAT
>NC_046975.1:24748893-24751393 GCF_009769545.1 Cyclopterus lumpus | reverse complement strand
ATATATATATTATATATATACATATATATATATATTATACGTATATATGGAACATATAAGAATGAAGCGATAGGAAGGAAGGAAGGAAGGAGTCCTTGTAGAGTCTGAGGGAGGAAACATTGTGGATGATGTGAAGTCCATTAATGTCATAAAAGAGGAGAGAAAGGGGAAGAGGGCGGATGGAGAGATGAAGGAAGGAGGAAGGAGGTTAATCCATGCAGGGTTAGAGGGGGAGAAGAGGAGCTGGAGTGAAAGGAGGAGGTGCTGGAGGAAAGCACCTGTCAGAAACACCCTCTCCTCCCGCTGGGTGATTGATACAAGCGCTGCCTCTGGAGGCCCTGAGGGGAAAGCTCCTCTCCTCTCTCACTCCATCACTCCATCCATCCCTCCTTCCAGCTCCTCTGTTTTCTGTCCTCGGCGCTCTACCCTGGGGCCGACAGTGATGGAGAGAGGGACACCAGAGAGGAGGAGGAGGAGGAAGGAGGAGGGTGAGGAGGTGCTGTCCAACACAACAGAGTTAAGCCCCTCCTCCGGGTATCAACCGTCCACCAATCACACTTCAGAGAACAAATGGTTTCTGCTAGATAATGAAAAATATCACATTATTAGTAGTTTATATTAGTATTATAAGTATTTCAATGTAACTTCAAAGAAAGGTTCATATGAACTTCACGAACGGTTACTCCTCGATGTTTCTACAAAAGTCCAGTTTACTAAATTTACTAAACTACTCCGTTAGGTTTAAACAACTAAACTACTTAGTTAGGTTTAAACAACTGAACTAGTTAGGTTTAAACAACTGAACTACTAGTTAGGTTTAAACAACTGAACTACTAGTTAGGTTTAGACAACTAAACTACTAGTTAGGTTTAGATAACTAAACTACTAGTTAGGTTTAAACAACTGAACTACTAGTTAGGTTTAGACAACTAAACTACTAGTTAGGTTTAGATAACTAAACTACAAGTTAGGTTTAAACAACTGAACTAATAGTTAGGTTTAGACAACTAAACTACTAGTTAGGTTTAAACAACTGAACTACTAGTTAGGTTTAGACAACTAAACTACTAGTTAGGTTTAGATAACTAAACTATGAGTTAGGTTCAAACAACTGAACTACTAGTTAGGTTTAAGCAACTGAACTACTAGTTAGGTTTAGACAACTAAACTACTAGTTAGGTTTAAACAACTGAACTACTAGTTAGGTTTAAACAACTAAACTACTAGTTAGGTTTAGACAACTAAACTACTAGTTAGGTTTAAACAACTGAACTACTAGTTAGGTTTAAACAACTGAACTACTAGTTAGGTTTAGACAACTGAACTACTAGTTAGGTTTAAACAACCGTCCACTAGAGTACACAGCAATCATAACAGGAAGTGACCTGACTTGACCCGGATATTTATTTACGCCCGGTCTGGGATTGGCCAACAGTACATTTTGCTGCAACAAGCCAATAAATCAGCCGGTTACATTAGACAAGATGGTGGTTAAGGTTAAAATAACTACTGAAGAGCCGTTACATACAGAAGTTAGTCCAGAAGTTAAGTGACAAATACATTATTTTTATAGTTGAGGTCTTGGTAAATAGTTTAGGTCTTTGTAAATAGTTTAGGTCTTTGTACATAGTTGAGGTCTTGGATGGATAGTTGAGGTCTTGGTGGATAGTTGAGGTCTTTGTAGATAGTTTAGTTCTTTCTTAGATAGTTTAGGTCTTTGTAGCTAGTTTAGGTCTTGGTAGATAGTTTAGGTCTTTCTTAGATAGTTTAGGTCTTGGTGGACAGTTTAGTTCTTTCTTAGATAGTTTAGGTCTTGGTGGATAGTTTAGGTCTTTGTAGATAGTTTAGGTCTTGGTCGATAGTTTAGGTCTTTGTAGATAGTTTAGGTCTTTCTTAGATAGTTTAGGTCTTGGTAGATAGTTTAGATCTTTCTTAGATAGTTTAGTTCTTTCTTAGATAGTTTAGGTCTTGGTAGATAGTTTAGGTCTTTGTAGATAGTTTAGATCTTTGTAGATAGTTTAGATCTTTGTAGATAGTTTAGGTCTTTCTTAGATAGTTTAGTTCTTTCTTAGATAGTTTAGGTCTTGGTAGATAGTTTAGGTCTTTGTAGATAGTTTAGATCTTTGTAGATAGTTTAGATCTTTGTAGATAGTTTAGGTCTTTCTTAGATAGTTTAGGTCTTTCTTAGATAGTTTAGGTCTTGGTAGATAGTTTAGGTCTTGGTAGATAGTTTAGATCTTTCTTAGATAGTTTAGTTCTTTCTTAGATAGTTTAGGTCTTGGTAGATAGTTTAGGTCTTGGTAGATAGTTTAGATCTTTGTAGATAGTTTAGGTCTTTGTAGATAGTTTAGATCTTTCTTAGATAGTTTAGTTCTTTCTTAGATAGTTTAGGTCTTTGTAGATAGTTTAGATCTTTGTAGATAGTTTAGGTCTTTGTAGATAGTTTAGATCTTTGTAGATAGTTTAGGTCTTTGTAGATAGTTTAGATCTTTCTTAGATA
>NC_046975.1:24726393-24743893 GCF_009769545.1 Cyclopterus lumpus | reverse complement strand
TACACACACATTATAATACACTCTGAAGGAATTACACGGTCGGAGCATGAACTACTAAATTTATTTGCCTCCACTGTTTTTTTTATTTTCTTCATGAATAACACAAAGAATGAATAAGTCTTAATAAGGAGGCAGGAGAAGCAAAAAATAAATAAAAAGTATTCAAAATAATTCAAAAAAGGTAAAGATATATAGTTATAGAAAGGCGGCTGCAAAACAGGTGTATGTTGAAGCGTTACACATTGTTATAACACATATGTTGAAGCGTTACACATTGTTATAACACATATGTTGAAGCGTTACACATTGTTATAACACATATGTTGAAGCGGTACACATTGTTATAACACATATGTTGAAGCGTTACTCATTGTTATAACACATATGTTGAAGCGTTAAACATTGTTTTAACAGACATACGTTGAAGCGTTACACATTGTTATAACAGATGTATGTTGAAGCGTTGCACATTGTTATAACAGACGTATGTTGAAGCGTTACACATTGTTATAACAGACATACGTTGAAGCGTTACACATTGTTATAACAGATGTATGTTGAAGCGTTGCACATTGTTATAACAGACATACGTTGAAGCGTTACACATTGTTATAACAGACATATGTTGAAGCGTTACACATTGTTATAACAGACGTATGTTGAAGCGTTGCACATTGTTATAACAGACTACGTTGAAGCGTTACACATTGTTATAACAGACATATGTTGAAGCGTTGCACATTGTTATAACAGACGTATGTTGAAGCGTTACACATTGTTATAACAGATGTATGTTGAAGCGTTGCACATTGTTATAACAGACGTATGTTGAAGCGTTGCACATTGTTATAACAGACATACGTTGAAGCGTTGCACATTGTTATAACAGACGTATGTTGAAGCGTTACACATTGTTATAACAGACATAAGTTGAAGCGTTACACATTGTTAGAACAGACGTATGTTGAAGCGTTACACATTGTTATAACAGACGTATATTGAAGCGTTGCACATTGTTATAACAGACATACGTTGAAGCGTTACACATTGTTATAACAGATGTATGTTGAAGCGTTACACATTGTTATAACAGATGTATGTTGAAGCGTTACACATTGTTATAATAGATGTATGTTGAAGCGTTACACATTGTTATAACAGATGTATGTTGAAGCGTTGCACATTGTTATAACAGACGTATGTTGAAGCGTTGCAAATTGTTATAACAGACGTATGTTGAAGCGTTACACATTGTTATAACAGATGTATGTTGAAGCGTTGCACGTTGTTATAACAGATGTATGTTGAAGCGTTGCACATTGTTATAACAGACGTATGTTGAAGCGTTACACATTGTTATAACAGACGTATGTTGAAGCGTTACACATTGTTATAACAGACGTATGTTGAAGCGTTACACATTGTTATAACAGACGTATATTGAAGCGTTGCACATTGTTATAACAGACATACGTTGAAGCGTTACACATTGTTATAACAGATGTATGTTGAAGCGTTACACATTGTTATAACAGATGTATGTTGAAGCGTTACACATTGTTAAAATAGATGTATGTTGAAGCGTTACACATTGTTATAACAGATGTATGTTGAAGCGTTGCACATTGTTATAACAGACGTATGTTGAAGCGTTGCAAATTGTTATAACAGACGTATGTTGAAGCGTTACACATTGTTATAACAGATGTATGTTGAAGCGTTGCACGTTGTTATAACAGATGTATGTTGAAGCGTTACACATTGTTATAACAGACGTATGTTGAAGCGTTGCACATTGCTATAACAGACATACGTTGAAGCGTTGCACATTGTTATAACAGACATACGTTGAAGCGTTACACATTGTTATAACAGACATACGTTGAAGTGTTACACATTGTTATAACAGATGTATGTTGAAGCGTTACACATTGTTATAACAGACATACGTTGAAGCGTTACACATTGTTATAACAGACATACGTTGAAGCGTTGCACATTGTTATAACGGATGTATGTTGAAGCGTTACATATTGTTATAACAGATGTATGTTGAAGTGGTACACATTGTTATAACAGATGTATGTTGAAGCGTTACATATTGTTATAACAGATGTATGTTGAAGCGTTACACATTGTTATAACAGATGTATGTTGAAGCGTTACATATTGTTATAACAGATGTATGTTGAAGCGTTACACATTGTTATAACAGATGTATGTTGAAGCGTTGCACATTGTTATAACAGATGTATGTTGAAGCGTTACATATTGTTATAACAGATGTATGTTGAAGCGTTACACATTGTTATAACAGATGTATGTTGAAGCGTTGCACATTGTTATAACAGATGTATGTTGAAGCGTTACACATTGTTATAACAGATGTATGTTGAAGCGTTGCACATTGTTATAACAGATGTATGTTGAAGCGTTACATATTGTTATAACAGATGTATGTTGAAGCGTTACACATTGTTATAACAGATGTATGTTGAAGCATCTGTTTCAGACGCTCTGAGGCTCTCCGTTCCTTTGAGGTCGTCCTCCACAAGAACACACAGCAGCTCTCATCCTCACTTTAAAGGGAGGAGGAGGAGGAGGGGGAGGAGGAGAGGAGGAGGGGGAGGAGGGGGAGGAGGAGAGGAGGGAGGGGGAGGAGGAGGAGGGGAGGAAACAACAATACATGAAAGTCCTAAAAATGACTTTCATGTATTACAAAATAGTTTAAATCTCCTCATGTTATGGAGGACAAGTGGATTAAAGTGACTTTGACGACACAGAGACTGTGGTCCACATCCTGAGTCCCACACCAGGTTGTGGTTTTTAGGAGGAGGAGGAGGACTGGTCTCTGCCGGATCTGGTTCTGTCCTCCTCTTCCTCAGTATTCTTCATCCATCACCTCCTACACTCCTTCTGCCTGACAGTCTGACCAATATACCACACTCTCTCTGCCCCCCCCCCCTCTCTCTTCTCTGCCAGAAATGTATTTCCTGACCACCTAACACCCCTCCTCCTCCTCCTCCTCCTCCTCCTCCTCCTCTTCAGGCTGTGGTGTGAAGCAGACTGAAAGAGGCTTTCGGCTCCACTTCCTGTTTCTTGACTCTCAGTGAAGGGAACTTTTAGTTTTAGTGATTTTAAAATAGAACTTTGTTTTAAATTCAAACCCAAAGATACCGAAACGGTTCCACTCTCCTCACCTTCACTTGTATCCTTCCTCATGCGCCCTCATCACCTAGTTTCTCTCTTCTCTCCTCTTCCCTGTCTCCTGTCTCCTCTCTTTGTTAGACCTTAGTGCTGATAAAGGACTCATCTCTGTACTGGTCTTGTTAGACCTTAGTGCTGATAAAGGACTCATCTCTGTACTGGTCTTGTTAGACCTTAGTGCTGATAAAGGACTCATCTCTGTACTGGTCTTGTTAGACCTTAGTGCTGATAGAGGACTCATCTCTGTACTGGTCTTGTTAGACCTTAGTGCTGATAAAGGACTCATCTCTGTACTGGTCTTGTTAGACCTTAGTGCTGATAAAGGACTCATCTCTGTACTGGTCTTGTTAGACCTTAGTGCTGATAAAGGACTCATCTCTGTACTGGTCTTGTTAGACCTTAGTGCTGAAAAAGGACTCATCTCTGTACTGGTCTTGTTAGACCTTAGTGCTGATAAAGGACTCATCTCTGTACTGGTATTATTAGACCTTAGTGCTGATAAAGGACTCATCTCTGTACTGGTCTTGTTAGACCTTAGTGCTGATAAAGGACTCATCTCTGTACTGGTCTTGTTAGACCTTAGTGCTGATAAAGGACTCATCTCTGTACTGGTCTTGTTAGACCTTAGTGCTGATAGAGGACTCATCTCTGTACTGGTCTTGTTAGACCTTAGTGCTGATAAAGGACTCATCTCTGTACTGGTCTTGTTAGACCTTAGTGCTGATAAAGGACTCATCTCTGTACTGGTCTTGTTAGACCTTAGTGCTGATAAAGGACTCATCTCTGTACTGGTCTTGTTAGACCTTAGTGCTGAAAAAGGACTCATCTCTGTACTGGTCTTGTTAGACCTTAGTGCTGATAAAGGACTCATCTCTGTACTGGTATTATTAGACCTTAGTGCTGATAAAGGACTCATCTCTGTACTGGTCTTGTTAGACCTTAGTGCTGATAAAGGACTCATCTCTGTACTGGTCTTGTTAGACCTTAGTGCTGATAAAGGACTCATCTCTGTACTGGTCTTGTTAGACCTTAGTGCTGATAAAGGACTCATCTCTGTACTGGTCTTGTTAGACCTTAGTGCTGAAAAAGGACTCATCTCTGTACTGGTCTTGTTAGACCTTAGTGCTGATAAAGGACTCATCTCTGTACTGGTATTATTAGACCTTAGTGCTGATAAAGGACTCATCTCTGTACTGGTCTTGTTAGACCTTAGTGCTGATAAAGGACTCATCTCTGTACTGGTCTTGTTAGACCTTAGTGCTGATAAAGGACTCATCTCTGTACTGGTATTATTAGACCTTAGTGCTGATAAAGGACTCATCTCTGTACTGGTATTATTAGACCTTAGTGCTGATAAAGGACTCATCTCTGTACTGGTCTTGTTAGACCTTAGTGCTGATAAAGGACTCATCTCTGTACTGGTCTTGTTAGACCTTAGTGCTGCGTTCGACACCATTGATCATGACATCCTATTACAGAGACTGGATCAGTCGATTGGCATTTCAGGTACCGCACTAAGTTGGTTTAAATCCTATTTATCAGATCGATCTCAGTTTGTATTTGTAAATGATGAAGCCTCAATGACCACCAACGTTAATCACGGAGTTCCACAAGGTTCTGTGCTTGGACCAATTTTATTTACCTTATATATGCTTCCTTTGGGCAACATTATCAGGAAACACTGCATAAACTTTCATTGCTATGCAGACGATACTCAATTATATCTATGGATCAAACCAAGAGGAGACCAACCAGCTCGCTAAAATTCAAGAATGTCTTAAAGACATAAAAACATGGATGACCTGCAACTTCCTGATGTTAAACTCAGACAAAACTGAAGTTATTTTACTGGGCCCTGAACACCTCAGAGATCAATTATCTGGTGATGTGGTTTCTGTAGATGGCATTGCCCTGGCATCCAACACCACTGTAAAGAATCTCTAGTTATCTTTGACCCAGACTTGTCCTTTAACTCCACGTTAAGCAAATCTCAAGGACTGAGAGAAGGAATGGAAAAAACGGGAGAGGAAATTAGGAGAGGAAGAAGAGGAGACGAGGAGATGATGAAGAGCCTAAACAGCCTAAATAAAAACCAGAAGACGAGAAAGAGGGTAAAGTGATGAAACCTTTGGAGGAAAGAGGCAGAGGCAAAGCAACCTGCTGCAACGGAGTCTTCAGAACGAGCTGCGAAGATTTCTGCTTCTGTTGTTACAGAAATATTGAGATGAATTCATTCATTCTGCCCCGAATTTCAATTAAGTGCTGTAATGCGATGCAATAGAGCCACACACACACTCACACACACACACACTAACACACACACTCACACACACACTAACACACACACTCACACTCACACACACACCACACACACACTAACACACACAACACACACACCAACACACACTAACACACACACACACACTCACACACACACTCACACACACACACACTAACACACACACTCACACACACACTAACACACACACACACACTCACACACACACTCACACACACACTCACACACACACTCACACACACACACACTCACACACACTAACACACAACACACACACTCACACTAACACGCACAACACACACTAACACACACACACACTCACACACACACACTAACGCGCACACACACACACATTGAGCTGTAGAAACTGGAGGATTCCATTTCCAGAGAAGTGGAATCCAATAACGTAAAAGAAGCGTTAACGGATCCTCAGGAACCAGCAGAGCGGCGCCGTAAAGCCCGTTAGCCGCCGCGGCCGAGAGACGGGAACATTCAGAGAGGAGGACGAGGGTGAGGGGGGGTCTTCCTCAGGGGGGGTAATGACCTCAGAGTCGTCTTACACTCCACTGTTTACATTTTAACATAGCACCAAAATATAGTGTTTAAAATTGTCTTTAGTGGTATATCTTGTGGTTTTTGCCCGTCGCCATCTTGGTTTATTGAAACCAGAAGTGACACGAGTGGGCGGAGCTTAGCACAACCGGAGGCTAAAGAACTTTGATGAGGTTAAAGCTCTCAGACTGGACAACGCTGTGGTGTTGACCTGTCAATCACCTGGTAGCCCCGCCCTAAAGCATCCCCTTCTTTATGGTCTGTTTGACTCTAAATGACCATAAATTACTAAATGAACATCACGCTGTATTGAAGAAGACTTGAAACTAGAGATTGAGACCAAAAACTAATGTTTACAATGTTTACTGAGGGAATACATCAAGAGAAGTAGAGTCATTTATATAGACTTCTATACAACCAGAGGAGTCGCCCCCTGGTGGTCAGGAGAGAGATGCAGCTTTAACACATGAAGCATAGACTTCTATACAACCAGAGGAGTCGCCCCCTGGTGGTCAAGAGAGAGAATGCAGCTTTAACACATGAAGCATAGACTTCTATACAACCAGAGGAGTCGCCCCCTGGTGGTCAGGAGAGAGAATGCAGCTTTAATACATGAAGCATAGACTTCTATACAACCAGAGGAGTCGCCCCCTGGTGGTCAGGAAAGAGAATGCAGCTTTAACACTTGAAGCATAGACTTCTATACAACCAGAGGAGTCGCCCCCTGGTGGTCAGGAGAGAGAATGCAGCTTTAACACATGAAGCATAGACTTCTATACAACCAGAGGAGTCGCCCCCTGGTGGTCAGGAGAGAGAATGCAGCTTTAACACATGAAGCATAGACTTCTATACAACCAGAGGAGTCGCCCCCTGGTGGTCAGGAGAGAGAATGCAGCTTTAACACATGATGCATAGACTTCTATACAACCAGAGGAGTCGCCCCCTGGTGGTCAGGAGAGAGAATGCAGCAGTCATTTCCGGTCCTCCTCTAACTAGAGTCTCTTTGGCCTGATGTATGTTCATTCAAGAGAACAGTTTAAAAGCTGCTAAACGGACCTGGAGGGTCGGTCGGGTGACGGAGGTCCAGAGGCGGTTCTGTCCAGAAGTTCCTGGTTCCAGAGGATGATTCCTTCTTTACATTGGACAGTCTTAGTCCTGTGTTGGTTGGACCCGCCCCTCCGTTTGATTGACGTATCCTACCTCACCTTATTGATTCATATCCGTCTCCACCACTAAATAAAGATTACTTACCATTGTTGTTGTTTTGGTCCAGAACAGCTGTTAAACAAACAAACACAGACAGACGACGACTTCCTTTGACTGAATGTATTTATTGTAAAGCTATAAGGAGAAATAATTACAAGATATCATTTCTTTGATTTGCTCAGCAAAAATAAAAGACCACATATTTTTTCTTCTCTCAAACATGCGGATCAAAAGAGAACGAGTTCAAACATCACGACTTCCTCCAGAAGGAAAATAAAGGAAACTAAAAACAAGGAAACCAAAGAAAGAAACGGAGAGCTCGAACGCGAGAGAACGGAAGGAAAAGCGGTGAAACCGGAGGAGCCGGAGGACAACCGGAGGAGCCGGTGGACAACCGGTGGACAACCGGAGGAGCCGGTGGTGGACCAGAGGAGGGGCGCTCTGAGAGCCGTTCCTCCGGTAAAGTCCTCCAGCCAATATGATCTATAGGTTCAGGTTTCCTTCACGTCGTTTGAATATATTTTTATCTTTAAACATAAACTTGCGTGTACATAAAACTGCACAGAAAACAAGGCCTCACCACATCGCTCCTTTATAAATATAAACAACCAACATTTAGGCTACAAGACGGTTCGGCAGCTCGGTCCTTGTTTTCTTCTTCTAGTAAACAAACAAACAAACAAACATATCTCCCACGCCATCCTTTAAGGAGCGGAGGCTCGGAGACGGAGAGGATGTTTTTATTTATTTTTACATATTTAAAAGTGTTTAATCCTCCAGAACACAACAGAACTATCCCATAATTACAAAATGTTGTTCCTACAATCTTGAAATCAATTCTAACGTTCTGGATACATCAAGTCTGGAGACGATGATCTTCATCAGCTCCGCTAACGACACGTTTCCATGGTTACGGTTGACTTTACAGGATAATAGTTCATGTGTGTTGCTTCATATTTAGATTTTTCAAAACTTTGCTCTAAATAAACATTTTGTTTAACGTCACAATCTCAAAATTTTAAATTGATTCAGTTATTTTCTCAAAAGACGTTTCGTGGAGAACATGAAGTTTGTAAAATATCAGCTTTAAGTGCTTTTGGAGCTCATACATTATTTTATAATTCATAAGGAATAATACTTGAGATTACAAACTATGTAGCTGTGTTTCTTTGGGGGGGTTTTGGGTAATTATTCTGAGATAATTACATAATTTATTCATCTCAGGATCTCCATCGTCTTCTTCTTCCTCGGTAAAAAACCCAAACAATGGCGGCCGCGTCGTGAGGTTCAGTCTCGTGTCGTTTTAAGGCGAATGATCTCATATCCTGAGGAATCGAACCATAAAACCTGCGACCGCGTCACAAGCCGACTTCCTGTTTCCGGGTTTAGCGTGAAGAAAAGAAAACACCGATTTCTGTCGCCGGCTCGGGAAGAAAAACATCGTTTCCACGACGATTTATATTCATACAATACGTCAACAGCAGTGTTGATTCCATAACATCGATAAAACAACTGCGACAACAACAAAAACGTATAATATTTATAAAGTCGTCTCGTTTCATGCTCAGCCGAGGCCTCGTACGCGACCGGAGACAAGACCCATCCACTTTCATGATGTCATACGGAACAAGACCCTCCCACTTTCATGATGTCACACGGAACAAGCCCCTCCCACTTCTCATGATGTCACACGGAACAAGACCCTCCCACTTTCATGATGTCACACGGAACAAGCCCTCCCACTTTCATGATGTCACACGAACAAGACCCTCCCACTTTCATGCATGTCACACGGAACAAGACCCTCCCACTTTCATGATGTCACACGGAACGAAGTCACAGAATTAAACGACCGCGTTCGTCAGGAACGAGTCGTTGAGCCGGAAAATGAGAAGAAGAAAAGAGAAACCGATCAGATCATGATGGGACCAGATCCTGATGGGACCAGATCATGATGGGACCAGATCCTGATGGGACCAGATCATGATGGGACCAGATCCTGATGGGACCAGATCCTGATGGGACCAGATCATGATGGGACCAGATCCTGATGGGACCAGATCCTGATGGGACCAGATCATGATGGGACCAGATCATGATGGGACCAGATCATGATGGGACCAGATCATGATGGGACCAGATCCTGATGGGACCAGATCCTGATGGGACCAGATCCTGATGGGACCAGATCATGATGGGACCAGATCATGATGGGACGAGATCCTGATGGGACCAGATCCTGATGGGACCAGATCATGATGGGACCAGATCATGATGGGACCAGATCATGATGGTCCCATCAGATCCTGCATCAGCTTCAATTCATTTTTGGCAGAGAAAAACACACAAACACACACACACACACTCACACACTCACACATACACACACACACACATACACACACACAAACACCCGCACACACACGCACGCACACACACACACACGCACGCACACACGCACGCACACACGCACGCACACACGCACGCACACAAACACTCGCACACACAAACACACACGCACGCCACACACACACACACAGTCTTGGGTCTGGGGTGAAGCCAGAGGTTGCTTTTCTTCTTCTGGGTTAATTAGTGCTAAGAGTGAAGGTTAACCAACGCTACACGACTCCCTTCCTCCTCCTCCTCCTCCTCTCCCCCTCCTCTTCTCCTCCTCCCTCCTCCTACTCCTCATCCTCCTCCTCAATCCCTCCTCTTCTCCTCTCATCCTCCTCCTCCTCCTCCTCCCTCCTCCTCCTCCTCCTCCTCCTCAATCCCTCCTCTTCTCCTCCTCATCTCTCCCTCCTCCTCCTCCTCCTCCTCCTCTCCCCCTCCTCTTCTCCTCCTCCTCCTCCTACTCCTCATCCTCCTCCTCAATCCCTCCTCTTCCTCCTCCTCCCTCCTCTCCTCCTCCTCCCTCCTCAATCCCTCCTCTTCTCCTCCTCCTCTCTCCCTCCTCCTCCTCCTCCTCCTCTCTCCCCCTCCTCTTCTCCTCCTCCTCCTCCTACTCCTCATCCTCCTCCTCAATCCCTCCTCTCTCCTCCTCCTCCCTCCTCCTCCTCCTCCTCAATCCCTCCTCTTCTCCTCCTCATCTCTCCCCTCCTCCTCCTCCTCCTCCTCTCCCCCTCCTCTTCTCCTCCTCCTCCTCCTACTCCTCATCCTCCTCCTCAATCCCTCCTCTTCTCCTCCTCCTCCTCCTCTCCTCCTCCTCCTCCTCCTCCAGCCTTAGCGGAGGCAGCGCCGCACGGCCCCCCTGGGAGTCTGGCGACGGGGAAGCAAACGACTTGTTTACGGTGGAACAGTGAAGCGTGGCAGGTGGAAGGAGGAGAGAGGATGTGGACCTCCACGGAGAGCCCGTAAATAATCAATCAGAGCGCCGAGCGCGGCGTTAAATCACCAGAAGAAGAAGGGAGCGCGGCGTTAAATCACCAGAAGAAGAAGGGAGCGCGGCGTTAAATCACCAGAAGAAGAAGGGAGCCGGCGGCACCCGTGAACTCTCAATCTCTGTCTCCGGGAGGTGAGCGGCGGGATGACGGTGATACGGGGGAAACCAGCTGACCATGAATCAGATGGCCTTCAGAGACACACACACACTCACTCTCACACCCACACACACACACACACACACTCACACACACACTCACACACACACACACACACACACTCACTCACACTCACTCTCACACACACGTACACACACAAACACACACACACGCTCACACACACACACACGCACACACACACACACACTCACTCATTCACTCACTCACTCACACTCACTCTCACACACACACTCACACACACGCACACACGCTCACACACACACACACTCACACACACACACACTCACACTCACTCTCACACACACGTACACACACAAACACACACGCTCACACACACACACACACACACACACTCACACTCACTCTCACACACACACACACACACACGCACACACACCACACACACACACACACGCTCACACACACACACACACACACACACTCACACTCACTCTCACACACACACACACACACACGCACACACACACACACACACACACGCACAACACACACACACACACACACACGCACACACACACACACACACACACCACACTCACACACTCACACACACACACACACACACACGCACACACACACACGCACACACACACGGCACACACACACACACACACACACGCACACACACACACACACACACACACACACACACACACACACACTCACACTCACACACACACTCACACACACACACACACGCACACACACGCACACACACACACACACACACACTCACACACACACACACTCACACACACACACACACTCACACACGCACACACACACACACACACACACACACACACACACTCACACACACACACACACACACACACACTCACACACACACACACACACGTATATTATGGACAATAGAACTCAGCATTAGAAAGCGCTCTGATTGGCTGTTGAGGACTTTGAGGGTCGGGGTCTGCTCCCCAGAGGAGGAACCCTTTTGGTCTCGGTGACCTCTGACCTCAGGACCAAGGTTACAACAGTGAACGATGAGAATCGACTGGTTTAAAAGAGATTTAAATGTTGTCTAAAACACTAATAATAAGATTTAAAGACTTAAAACCGTTGATCGATTAATCACAATTAAGTCTTTTGTTTTGATCTCAGATCAACAGTTTCAGCTCTGAATTTAAAGTGTAATTGTAATATCCTTAAATTATCATTTTTAGAGGGAAAAACTAACTAAATATATTTTCATTTGACTTTTTGGGTTTATTTTTCTGTAGGGAAACATTTCACTGTCACACACTTCCATGTTCAGCTTTAATTTGATGGGCATTAATAATATTATAAAGTGATGTGGAATGACCCAAATGAAACGGGGGAAATAAAAGCATCAACAGTCTGAGGTTCCTGCAGCGGGACGTCGGTTCTCCGGAAGGTTCTCCGTCACTGTGGAGTATTTACAGCTCTGTACACGGGGAACAAACACCTCTTCAGAGAGAAAGAAAGAAAGAGAGAGAGAGAGAGAGAGAGAGAGAGAGAGTGAGGAGCAGAGAGAGAGAGAGAGAGAGAGAGAGAGAGAGAGAGAAAGAAGACGCGAGCGGTTCCCGATAGAATCGAACGCGTTGATTTGAACTCGGCTCAAGAGCGAACAGAGAAATTAAAAGGAAATCCAAACATGGAGGATGGATATCAATACACAGAACCCTGGAGGAGGATCCACAAATGGTTCCTTCTCCCCAGAAGGTGTTCTAGTGTTTGGTTCCTTCTCCCCAGAAGGTGTTCTTAGTGTTTGGTTCCTTCTCCCCAGAAGGTGTTCTTAGTGTTTAATCTTTTCTGTTCCAACAGCAACGAATCCTAAAGCACAAGAACTCAAATACGTGAGTAGCTAAAGAGTTCCATTAAATGATCACCACGAAGTTCACGTTCCTGCAGCAGCAGCCGGGTTCCTTTATCTTACACGTGATTGGTTTCTAAAAGGGAAGGGGGCGGGGCTAAAGCCTTGAACGGTGGATGCAGTTATAAAAAGGAGGAAGGGAGTCGGCGCCGCAGCACGGCGAGATTCAGGCACAGGGGGCGGCAGTGAGGGGGCGGGGTGGCGAGCAGCGACGGGCGGATGGCGAGGGGCGTGGACAGGTGGGGTTCGTACAGGTGGAGAGCCGCGCCCTCACAGGTAGATCTCCCTCTTGGAGGCGTGGCCGGTCGGAGTGGAGGCGGAGTGAAACTCCACCGCCTGGCTCAGCGGGATCTCCTCCAGCCCGCAGTCTCTACCGGACGAGTCTCCGCCCCCCGGGTAGGCGCTGCCGTAGGGCGCCATGAACCGCATGTTGGCCCGCCTTGGAGCCGCCCGCCCGTCCCGCGCTCCTCCACCGGGGCCTTGGGGCTGCCGTTGGCCATCAGCTGCTCCTGCCCGTCCATCTCCTGGTAAGGCACGAAGGTGGAGAGCTTGTGGGTCGGGGAAGGCTCGCCGGGCATCCAGCAGGAGTCGGAGTGGCCGAACTCGGTGCACTCGTGGGTGCAGTTACCGGTCATCGCCACGTCGGGAAGAGGGCGCAGGTCTGCAGAGAGAGAGAGAGAGAGGAAGGGATGAGGACGGGGAGGCGGACCAAGAGATGAAGACTGGAGCTCCGCCAGAGAGTCAGCTGTCCAGAACATGTCTCATTGTTCTGAGTGTCATCAGAACATGTTCTCACACCACAGATTATATCTGGAGAACCGTTACTCAGGTACTGTGACCAAACCCAGAATCATGTCAAATAAGTCAGAACAGGAAACTACTTAGTTAAGTTGTTGTCTACGAGTATCATCGAGTAGTTTAGTTGTTTAAACCTAACTAGTAGTTTAGTTGTTTAAACCTAACTAGTAGTTTAGTTGTCTAAACCTAACTAGTAGTTTAGTTGTTTAAACCTAACTGAGTAGTTTAGTTGTCGAAACCTAACTAGTAGTTTAGTTGTTTAAACCTAACTGAGTAGATTAGTTGTTTAAACCTAACTAGTAGTTTAGTTGTTTAAACCTAACTAGTAGTTTAGTTGTTTGAACCTAACTAGTAGTTTAGTTGTTTAAACCTAACTGAGTAGTTTAGTTGTCGAAACCTAACTAGTAGTTTAGTTATTTAAACCTAACTGAGTAGTTTAGTTGTTTAAACCTAACTAGTAGTTTAGTTGTTTAAACCTAACTGAGTAGTTTAGTTGTTTAAACCTAACTAGTAGTTTAGTTGTCGAAACCTAAATAGTAGTTTAGTTCTTTAAACCTAACTGAGTAGTTTAGTTGTTTGAACCTAACTAGTAGTTTAGTTGTTTAAACCTAACTAGTAGTTTAGTTGTCGAAACCTAACTAGTAGTTTATTTGTTTTAACCTAACAAGTAGTTTAGTTGTCTAAACCTAACTGAGTAGTTTAGTTGTCTAAACCTAACTAGTAGTTTAGTTGTTTGAACCTAACTAGTAGTTTAGTTGTCTAAACCTAACTAGTAGTTTTGTTGTTTAAACCTAACTGAGTAATTTAGTTGTTTTAACCTAACTAGTAGTTTAGTTGTCTAAACCTAACTAGTAGTTTAGTTATATAAACCTAACTAGTAGTTTAGTTATCTAAACCTAACTGAGTAGTTTAGTTGTCGAAACCTAACTAGTAGATTAGTTGTTTGAACCTAACTGAGTAGTTTAGTTGTCGAAACCTAACTAGTAGTTTAGTTGTTTAAACCTAACTGAGTAGTTTAGTTGTTTAAACCTAACTAGTAGTTTAGTTGTTTAAACCTAACTGAGTAGTTTAGTTGTTTAAACCTAACTGAGTAGTTTAGTTGTTTAAACCTAACTGAGTAGTTTAGTTGTTTAAACCTAACTAGTAGTTTAGTTGTCGAAACCTAACTAGTAGTTTAGTTGTTTAAACCTAACTAGTAGTTTAGTTGTCGAAACCTAACTAGTAGTTTATTTGTTTTAACCTAACTAGTAGTTTAGTTGTCTAAACCTAACTGAGTAGTTTAGTTGTCTAAACCTAACTAGTAGTTTAGTTATCTAAACCTAACTGAGTAGTTTAGTTATATAAACCTAACTAGTAGTTTAGTTATCTAAACCTAACTAGTAGTTTAGTTATATAAACCTAACTAGTAGTTTAGTTATCTAAACCTAACTGAGTAGTTTAGTTATATAAACCTAACTAGTAGTTTAGTTATCTAAACCTAACTAGTAGGTTAGTTATGACAAAGTGAAGAGTGAAAGTTGACAGTAAACTACTTGACGGATAAATGTGTCCAGACGCAACATTAATATTTCCTCTGTGTGTACATGTCTTCATCGCCCTCTAGTGGACGTCACTGCAGCTTCACTTCCTGTTCGAACATCAAACACCATCAGCTGATTCAAGCTGATTCGTCAACACGTTAATGATGTCGCACAATTAGAAATAACAACGCTGACGCTGCAACACGCGACTCGGCCGTCGCCTCATTTTCTGTGTTGGCGTGTCCGATCGTTGATCCTCTGAATATCGAGGGCGGTCGCTCCGGAGGCCGAGTTCGCTTAAAGGAGCTCTGAATGCAAGAAGGTGGCAGATATCAATGCGTATGCAGAGAGTAACCTTTCTTCTGCGCGTGACATTAGATCATTCTTTGATACTGGAGACTGGGGGGGGGGGGGGGTCCTCTCGGGGAGGAGCGTTTATTTCCCAAAATGCCCTCTGCCTCATGCATAATTTAAATTCATTGCCTTCTTTTTTTTTGTTGCAAAAGGCGCTACAGTCGGCTTTTCTGTCTGTTTGCGGCTTGATGTGAGCGCTCTAATCCGGGGAGTGCTGAGCAGCGACCACACACACACACACACACACACACACACACACACACACACGCTCACACACACACACACGTTCCCACGGTCGCCGTGGATTTTATTTTTTTAAGCACTTCCCATGCAAAAGCAAGGTGCTTGCAGAAATGTTAAGTCGTGTGTGAGCGGCCGCTGAGTTCAGAGCGGCTGGTAATAAAGAGCGCTGCCTCTAAACGTGGCGTCAGCACGAGGCTCATGAAGCGGCGCCCTGAGAGCTGCACGCCGCCCTGAGAGCTGCACGCCGCCCTGAGAGCTGCACGCCGCCCTGAGAGCTGCACGGCGCCCTGAGAGCTGCACGCCGCCCTGAGAGCTGCACGCCGCCCTGAGAGCTGCACGCCGCCCTGAGAGCTGCACGCCGCCCTGAGAGCTGCACGCCGCCCTGAGAGCTGCACGCCGCCCTGAGAGCTGCACGCTCAACAAACTTCAACTTCAACGCTTCAACCACAACAGGAACGACTCGGCAGCCGAGTTTAGCTGGACCGAGGCCTGGAGCCTAGAGGCTGGAGTCCTAGAGCCTGGAGGCCTAGAGGCTGGAGACCTAGAGGATGGAGACCTAGAGCCTGTAGCCAGGAGGCCTAGAGGCTGGAGGCCTAGAGCCTGGAGGCCTAGAGGCTGGAGACCTAGAGGATGGAGACCTAGAGCCTGGAGGCCTAGAGGCTGGAGACCTAGAGCCTGGAGGCCTAGAGTCTGTAGCCAGGAGGCCTAGAGGCTGGAGTCCTAGAGGCTGGAGGCCTAGAGGCTGGAGGCCTAGAGGCTGGAGTCCTAGAGGCTGGAGGCCTAGAGGCTGGAGGCCTAGAGGCTGGAGTCCTAGAGCCTGGAAGCCCAGAGGCTGGAGGCCTAGAGGCTGGAGCCTGGAGGCTGGAGTCCAAGATGGTGGTTCAGGTACAAATAACTGCAGAAGAGTTGTTTCACGTGAGGAAAGATCCATAAATGTGTGTTTTTGTGTTCTTTACACTCGTTCATCATGTTGGAAACAAACAAAATCATATTTCTTAGTAAATCTTTCCGCCGCATTATTTTATGTGGATTTGTTTACGAAGCCCGGACGAGACCGGAGAAGAGGTTAAAGGTCACGAGGAGAAGAGGTTAAAGGTCAAGAGGAGAAGAGGTTAAGCTCCAGTTGTGGTGAATGTGTTTGCAGAGAGCAGAGCTTCAGGTCAGAAAGGTCAAGAGGAGCAGATATTATAAATATAGCGTTCTAAAATACGTCCACAGCAGAACTTCACTGCAGTCAAACTAGAAGGAGCTCCAAGAACCTCTAAACATCAGTACTGGCCCTTTAAGGGAAAAGCTCTTCATTCTCAGAACTCTTTATAATATTTGATTAAAAGTCGTTTTCATTGTTGTTCCATTTGCTTCCAGTCAGATTTGTACAAACAATTCTTTCCTTTTTATTTTACGAGGTTTTATCTCATAATTAGTAGAAGAAGAATATATAAATATATATATAAATATATATATTTATATCTCTGTGCCTCTAATCACAGAGTTTAGCGTCCGTCTGATGGAGGTCGTGTTCGTCCTAATTAAACACAACAACTAATTGGCTCTGGGTTGAGAGGGAGCTAATTGGCGAGCATGTTGGGGGGGGGGGGGGGGGGGGATAAGATGTGAGATCAATAACTAATAAGCCTTCATCTGGTGATGGATTCACCTCCAGCCCACATCATCATCATCAAAGGAGAGACGGAGATCAGATGCTGCCGCTGACCCTCATTAGTGATCATCATCATCATCATCATCATCATCAT
Source organism: Cyclopterus lumpus (assembly GCF_009769545.1). Classification (NCBI taxonomy): domain Eukaryota; kingdom Metazoa; phylum Chordata; class Actinopteri; order Perciformes; family Cyclopteridae; genus Cyclopterus; species Cyclopterus lumpus. Next base: position 24,726,524 of record NC_046975.1, on the reverse strand, counting down.
CATCATCATCATCATCATCACCATCACCATCATCACCATCACCATCACCATTATCATCACCATCATCATCATCATCATCATCATCACCATCACCACCATCATCATCATCATCATCATCATCACCACCATCA
>NC_046975.1:24703893-24716393 GCF_009769545.1 Cyclopterus lumpus | reverse complement strand
AAGATATTAAAATATATGTAAACGTGTGTAATTAGTTTTCTCTCCTTGAACATTTTAAAATGAGATTAAAACTTCCTTTTAATTTAATTTAAATTGACAGAATCCGCCTAAACAACTGGAGCACCGAGGGAGAAGATTCCTCAAAACGAGGAGCATAATTCATTTTAATGATTTCTACATGTTTACTGGTGGATTCACACGACGCCAGAGAGTTACATCAGAGCACGGCCTGATTTCCTCTTCCTCTTCCTCTTCCTCTTCCTCCTCCTGAAGGAAGCGGCTCACAAGACACAGACGACGTCCTGGAAACGGGGAACTGTGCCGAGATAATAACTTCCTGTCAGACTTTGTGTCATTTCCTCCAGCGAGATGAAGTTTGCAGAACACGTTTTTTATGGAGGAAATAAAGTGTGTTTTCTTTTCTTTCCCCGGATGGAAATGTAAAAGTGAAAAGCCCTGAACGTGTCTAACACCTGGAGCGCCAGGTGAACGTGTCTAACACCTGGAGCGCCCGGTGAACGTGTCTAACACCTGGAGCGCCCGGTGAACGTGTCTAACACCTGGAACGCCCGGTGAACGTGTCTAACTCCTGGAGCGCCCGGTGAACGTGTCTAACACCTGGAACGCCCGGTGAACGTGTCTAACTCCTGGAGCGCCCGGTGAACGTGTCTAACACCTGGAACGCCCGGTGAACGTGTCTAACTCCTGGAGCGCCCGGTGAACGTGTCTAGCTCCTGGAGCGCCAGGTGAACGTGTCTAACACCTGGAGCGCCAGGTGAACGTGTCTAACACCTGGAGCGCCCGGTGAACGTGTCTAACACCTGGAGCGCCAGGTGAACGTGTCTAACACCTGGAGCGCCCGGTGAACGTGTCTAACTCCTGGAGCGCCCGGTGAACGTGTCCAACACCTGGAGCGCCCGGTGAACGTGTCTAACACCTGGAGCGCCAGGTGAACGTGTCTAACACCTGGAGCGCCCGGTGAACGTGTCTAACTCCTGGAGCGCCCGGTGAACGTGTCTAACTCCTGGAGCGCCAGGTGAACGTGTCTAACACCTGGAGCGCCCGTTGAACGTGTCTAACACCTGGAGCGCCCGTTGAACGTGTCTAACTCCTGGAGCGCCCGGTGAACGTGTCTAACACCTGGAGCGCCCGGTGAACGTGTCTAACACCTGGAACGCCCGGTGAACGTGTCTAACTCCTGGAGCGCCCGGTGAACGTGTCTAACTCCTGGAGCGCCCGGTGAACGTGTCTAACTCCTGGAACACCCGGTGAACGTGTCTAACACCTGGAACGCCCGGTGAACGTGTCTAACACCTGGAGCGCCCGGTTGCTGCTGGATTAAAGCGTTGTTGTGATCATCAACACGTTGCTCCTTCACTTCTGACTGCAGCAACGCTTCAGCTGTGAAGACGATCTGCTTCACACTTCGATTCATGCAATTTACATATTTTAATGCATTTAACGATTTAACGTGTTATTCTCAGACTGTGAAGATCTTCATCAGGGAGGATTCTACTGCTACTCAAAGACTCTGCAAACCGATCTGAAGCAGCAGCAGGAGGAGGAGGAGGAAGAAGAAGAAGAAGAAGAGGAAGAGGAGGAGGAGGAGAAGGAAGAAGAAGAAGAAGAAGAGGAGGAGAAGAGGAGGAGAAGGAACAACTTAAAGTTGACTCTGAATGTGGCTCTCAGAGGTCAAAGGTTTTGCCGTCCATCAACACGGTCCTGGTCAAACCTGACGAACGTCAACTCACATCAGCCTCACACACACACACACACACACACACTCTCTATCTCTATCACACACACACACACACACACACACACTGTATATCTCTATCACACACACACACACACTCTCTATCTCTATCACACACACACACACACACACTCTCTATCTCTATCACACACACACACACACACACACTTTATATCTCTATCACACACACACACACACACACTCTCTATCTCTATCACACACACACACACACACACACACTCTATCTATATCTCTATCACACACACACACACTCTCTATCTCTATCACGCACACACACACTCTCTATCTCTATCACGCACACACAAAAACACTCTCTCTCTCTCTATCACACACACACACACACACACACACACACACTCTCTATCTCTATCACTCACACACACACTCTATCTCTATCACGCACACACACACACACACACACTCTCTATCTCTATCACTCACACACACACTCTATCTCTATCACGCACACACACACACACACACACTCTCTATCTCTATCACTCACACACACACACTCTCTCTCTCTCTATCACACACACACACACTCTCTCTCTCTCTATCACACACACACACACTCTCTCTCTCTCTATCACACACACACACACTCTCTCTCTCTCTATCACACACACACACTCTCTCTCTCTCTATCACACACACACACACTCTCTCTCTCTCTATCACACACACACACTCTCTCTCTCTCTATCACACACACACACTCTCTATCTCTATCACGCACACACAAACACACTCTCTCTCTCTCTATCACACACACACACACACACACACACACTCTCTCTCTCTCTATCACACACACACACTGATCTCTATGTAGGCCATCATTAGTGGAGATGAAGACACGCCTCCTCGTTTAAGGAGGCGCTGTGTTGCCACATCTCATTTCCTCTCCTCCTCCCAGCTGATCTCATCTCTAAGGATCTTATCTGCCGCTAAGTGGACGAGCAGCCGCACTGAATGCACCCCGTGTCCTCACCTCGTGTCCTCACCCCGTGTCCTCACCTCGTGTCCTCACCCCGTGTCCTCACCCCGTGTCCTCACCCCGTGTCCTCACCCCGTGTCCTCACCCCGTGTCCTCACCCCGTGTCCTCACCCGGTGTCCTCACCCCGTGTCCTCACCCCGTGTCCTCACCCCGTGTCCTCGCCCCGTGTCCTCACCTCGTGTCCTCACCCCGTGTCCTCACCTGGTGTCCTCACCCCGTGTCCTCACCCCGTGTCCTCACACCGTGTCCTCGCCCCGTGTCCTCACCCCGTGTCCTCACCTGGTGTCCTCACCCCGTGTCCTCACCTCGTGTCCTCACCCCGTGTCCTCACCCCGTGTCCTCACCTCGTGTCCTCACCCCGTGTCCTCACCCCGTGTCCTCACCCCGTGTCCTCACCTCGTGTCCTCACCTTGTGTCCTCACCTCGTGTCCTCACCCCGTGTCCTCACCCCGTGTCCTCACCCCGTGTCCTCACCTGGTGTCCTCACCCCGTGTCCTCACCTCGTGTCCTCACCCTGTGTCCTCACCCCTTGTCCTCACCTCGTGTCCTCACCCGGTGTCCTCGCACCGTGTCCTCACCCCGTGTCCTCACCCCGTGTCCTCATCCCGTGTCCTCACCCCGTGTCCTCGCCCCGTGTCCTCACCCCGTGTCCTCGCCCCGTGTCCTCACCCCGTGTCCTCACCCCGTGTCCTCACCTCGTGTCCTCACCCCGTGTCCTCACCCCGTGTCCTCACCCCGTGTCCTCACCCCGTGCCCTCACCTCGTGTCCTCGCCCCGTGTCCTCACCTCGTGTCCTCGCCCCGTGTCCTCACCTCGTGTCCTCGCCCCGTGTCCTCACCCCGTGTCCTCACCCCGTGTCCTCACCCGGTGTCCTCACCCCGTGTCCTCACCCCGTGTCCTCACCCCGTGTCCTCACCTCGTGTCCTCACCCCGTGTCCTCACCTCGTGTCCTCGCCCCGTGTCCTCACCTCGTGTCCTCGCCCCGTGTCCTCGCCCCGTGTCCTCACCTCGTGTCCTCACCCCGTGTCCTCACCTCGTGTCCTCACCCCGTGTCCTCACCTCGTGTCCTCACCCCGTGTCCTCACCCCGTGTCCTCGCCCGTGTCCTCACCCCGTGTCCTCACCTCGTGTCCTCACCCCGTGTCCTCACCCCGTGTCCTCACCCCGTGTCCTCGCCCGTGTCCTCACCCCGTGTCCTCACCTCGTGTCCTCACCCCGTGTCCTCACCTCGTGTCCTCACCCCGTGTCCTCACCTCGTGTCCTCACCCCGTGTCCTCACCTCGTGTCCTCACCCCGTGTCCTCACCTCGTGTCCTCACCTCGTGTCCTCACCCCGTGTCCTCACCTCGTGTCCTCACCCCGTGTCCTCACCCCGTGTCCTCGCCCGTGTCCTCACCCCGTGTCCTCACCTCGTGTCCTCACCCCGTGTCCTCACCCCGTGTCCTCACCCCGTGTCCTCACCCCGTGTCCTCGGTAAAGTTAACCAATAAGGAGGATAGGGCTAAATCTATTATAGCCCGGGACACATTACTCCCACAATGCATTGTGGCAGACGACTCCTTCAGCGCAGGAGAGACGACAAACTCTATATTATATAAATACACACAAAGCACCAATGACCAATAGTAATAATTACAACGTCAATGATATGTCAGCTGTAGACCAAACACACAACGAACTCCTGGAGGAACATGGAGCTCATGTGGCTCAGATTATGATCTACAGAAGATGGATCTGGTGGCGGTTTGTTGTCTATTATTACATTTCTTTCATCTACTAGAACAATCTGCATCTCTGCTGAAGCATCTTCATAAACATTTCATCCCACATTCTCAACGTCAGCACGCTGGAAGCTCTGCAAGACGCCAGGAAACGGGTTCTGACACATTGGTATGAATTAAATGGTAACGACTGAGCATTAGGAGCACAAAGAGTATGTAGAGTATGAAGAGCATGAAGAGTATGTAGAGTATGAAGAGCATGAAGAGTATGTAGAGTATGAAGAGCATGAAGAGTATGTAGAGTATGAAGAGCATGAAGAGCATGAAGAGTATGTAGAGTATGAAGAGCATGAAGAGTATGTAGAGTATGAAGAGCATGAAGAGCATGAAGAGTATGAAGAGCATGAAGAGTATGTAGAGTATGAAGAGCATGAAGAGTATGTAGAGTATGAAGAGCATGAAGAGTATGTAGAGTATGAAGAGCATGAAGAGCATGAAGAGTATGTAGAGTATGAAGAGCATGAAGAGTATGTAGAGCATGAAGAGCATGAAGAGCATGAAGAGCATGTAGAGCATGAAGAGCATGTAGAGCATGAAGAGCATGAAGAGCATGAAGAGCATGAAGAACACGAAGAACACGAAGAGCATGAAGAGCATGAAGAGCATGTAGAGCATGAAGATCACGAAGAACATGAAGAGCATGAAGAACACGAAGAACACGAAGAGCACGAAGAGCATGAAGAGCATGTAGAGCATGAAGAGCATGAAGAGCATGTAGAGCATGAAGATCACGAAGAACACGAAGAACACGAAGAGCATGAAGAGCATGAAGAGCACTAAGAGTATAAAGAGTATAAAGAACATGAAGAACATGAAGAGCATGAAGAGCACGAAGAACACGAAGAGCATGAAGAACACGAAGAACACGAAGAGCATGAAGAGCATGAAGAGCACTAAGAGTATAAAGAGTATAAAGAACATGAAGAACATGAAGAGCATGAAGAGCACTAAGAGTATAAAGAGTATAAAGAACATGAAGAGCATGAAGATCACGAAGAACACGAAGAGCATGAAGAGCATGAAGAGCATGAAGAGCACTAAGAGCATAAAGAGTATAAAGAACATGTAGAGCATGAAGATCACGAAGAGCATGAAGAGCACTAAGAGTATAAAGAGTATAAAGAACATGAAGAGCACGAAGAACACGAAGAGCATGAAGAGCACTAAGAGTATAAAGAGTATAAAGAACATGAAGAACATGAAGAGCATGAAGAGCACGAAGAGCATGTCGAGCATTAAGAACATGTAGAGCATGAAGATCACGAAGAACATGAAGAGCATAAAGAGCATGAAGAGCATGAAGAGCACTAAGAGCATAAAGAGTATAAAGAACATGTAGAGCATGAAGAGCACGAAGAACACGAAGAGCATGAAGAGCATGAAGAGCATGAAGAGCATGAAGAGCACTAAGAGTATAAAGAGTATAAAGAACATGAAGAGCATGAAGAGCATGAAGAGCATGAAGAACATGAAGAGCATGAAGAGCACTAAGAGTATAAAGAGTATAAAGAACATGAAGAGCATGAAGAGCATGAAGAGCACTAAGAGTATAAAGAGTATAAAGAACATGAAGAACATGAAGAGCATGAAGAGCACGAAGAACATGAAGAGCATGAAGAGCACAAAGAGCATGTCGAGCATGAAGAACATGTAGAGCATGAAGAGCACGAAGAACACAAAGAGCATGAAGAGCACTAAGAGCATAAAGAGTATAAAGAACACGAAGAACATGAAGAACATGAAGAGCATGAACTATGGCTGAAAGCTCCGTGTGAAGAAGGTGGAGTCTGAATCCTCATGACCATCCCAAGGAGCAGTAATCAGAAGATGATCTCTTCACACCGACATCTGACACATTTTCAGAGTCTTAGCAACACAAATCTGTAAAAATGAACCTTCTGGTGTAATATAATCTATGAAGGTGTAATATTCAAGACCTTCAGCCTCAGTGCACCTGCTCCACAACGAACCACCAGCCTCACGATGCTGCATCTCACATCATCAGAGAAACCACAACAACATGTTAGTTAAGTCAGAAGGTCCAGGAGCATGTCGTCGGTGGTTCCTAGAAACCGCAGTCTGATCTGGTTCAAGGGAGTTCAGCCAACCCCTAAACCACCGAGACGTGGAGCTGAAAAACAAGGTGAAGAAACCAACTAACAACTTGCTTTTCTTCAAGTTTCTCCATTTGACCAAAAGATCAATTAGTTTGTAATCAATCAACGTGATCAGGACCGAAGAGAGACAACGGTGAGGTGGACCAATCCAAAACTACTCAGTTAGGTTTAAACAAATAAACTACTAGTTAGGTTTAGACAAATAAACTACTAGTTAGGTTTAGACAAATAAACTACTAGTTAGGTTTAGACAAATAAACTACTAGTTAGGTTTAGACAAATAAACTACTAGTTAGGTTTAGACAACAGTGTTTTTATTGCTTCATCACGGTCGTCGTCAGGTGAGCAGAGTCCTCCTGCAGCATCTAGTTACTTCCAGACTAGATTACTACAACTCCTTATTATCAGGCTGCTCTAATAAGTCTCTTAAATCCCTCCAGTTGATCCAGAATGCTGCAGCTCGTGTACTCACAAAAACTAAGAAAAGAGATCACATGACTCCTGTATTAGCTGCTCTGCACTGGCTCCCTGTAAAATCAAGAATCACATTTAAAATTCTTCTCCTCACCTACAAAGCCTTGATTGGTGATGCACCATCATATCTTAAGGAGCTTGTAGTACCATATTGCCCCACTAGAGAGCTGCTCACTAAATGCGGGGCTACTTGTGGTTCCTAGAGTCCTAAAAAGTAGGATGGGAGCCAGAGCCTTCAGTTATCAAGCTCCTCTTTTATGGAACCAGCTTCCACTTTCAGTCCAGGAGGCAGACACAGTCACCTCATTCAAGAATAGACTTAAGACTTTCCTCTTTAATAGTCCTTATAGTTAGGGCTGAATCAGGTTTGCCCTGGTCCAGCCCCTTGATATGCTGCTATAGGCTTATAGGCTGCTGGGGGATGTTTTAGGATACACTGAGCACCTATCTCCTCTTCTCTGTCTCCTTATGGATGAATTTACATCTCTCTCTGTCCTTCCCGGTTCCTGAAGCTTCTCCGTCCTTCACGGTTCCTGAGGCTCCTCGTCTGCGTGCCTAAAGCAGCAGTGGAGCTTCTGAGAAGTAGGCCTCTCAATATTTAAGGCCGAGCATAGGAAGCGTTGAGGCTCTGGGGGTGCGTTTGATTCATTATTCAGCTCTATTCTCTCTTTCTCTCTCGCGCTGCGTTCAAGAGATAACGGCTCGGCTCCACGCTTTAATTCTTTTTGCATCGCAGATTAGAAGAGAAGAAAAAACAGTCCTGGAGAATATGAGAGGACTTTTTTATTCCTCATTCTCTCTTCTTTTACTTCTTAGTCCCATTTGATCAAGTAAGAATAAATAAAAAGGAGGGCGACGCCCCGACGGGAACTTCTCTTGTTCTTGGAAACTTTTTTTCATTATCTCAACGCTTACAGTTAAAGAGAAGAAGCTCCTTCTTTTAGAGAGTCAGGAGGAGAAGGAGGAGGAGAAGGAGGAGGAGGAGGAGGAGGAGGAGGAGGAAGCAGATGAAAGGCTGGTGCTCAGAGGGGGGGGGGCACAGAGGGGGGACGTGGGGTGCTGAGGGGAGCACAGAGGGGGGAGGTGGGGTCCAGCAGGTGGAGGAGGAGGGGGCAGGGAGGGATAAACGTGGGCAGGAGGCTGAGGTCGAGTTGGCAGACGGTGAGGTTGTCATGAAGGAGGACGAGGAGAAGAGTCAGGCTCACCGTCTGAAGAGGAAGAGGAGGAAGAAGAGGAAACTCCCGACTCCATACTGAGTGGGGTCTCAGGACCTCTCAGGGACAAAAGGCTGTTGAGGGTTTTTGTTGTTGTGTTTAGTTAATATGTCTGTATGTTCGTATTGTTCTATGTAGAAATAAAGTTTTTGTAAAATCAAATCAAATCTCCCTCTCTCTCTCTCTCTCTCCCTCTCTCTCTCTCTCTCTCTCTCTCTCCCCCTCTCTCTCTCGCTCTCTCTCTCCCCCTCTCTCTCTCTCTCTCTCTTCCTCTCTCTCTCTCTCTCTCTCTCTCCTCCCTCTCTCTCCCCCCCTCTCTCTCTCTCTCTCTCTCCCTCTCCCTCTCTCTCTCTAAGACGTATAATTGGCGTGTGTGTAGGAAGCAGTTCTGAGTGGCAGATGAGGGTGAGCAAGGTGGAGTGCACACACACACACACACTCACACACACTCTCACTCACACACACACACACACACACACACACTCACACTCACACACTCACACACACACTCACACACTCACACACGCACACACACATTATAAATATAGTATTTAGAAATATCCATCCATCCATCCATTTTCAATACCGCTTATCCTCATTAGGGTCGCGGGGCGCTGGAGCCTATCCCAGCTGACATAGGGCGAAGGCAGGGGACACCCTGGACAGGCCGCCAGTCCATCGAGGGCACATGTAGGGACATACAACCATTCACTCTCACATTCACACCTATGGGACATTTAGAGATCAATTAACCTGCAGCATGTCTTTGGACTGTGGGAGGAAGCCGGAGAGCCCGGAGAGAACCCACGCTGCCACGGGGAGAACATGCAAACTCCACACAGAAGGACCGCTCCGACCGGGAATCGAACCCGCGGCCCTCTTGCTGTGAGGCGACAGTGCTAGCCACTACACCACCGTGCAATATTTAGAAATATAGCATATATAAATATAGTATATATAAATATAGCATATATAAAAAAGCATATATATAGTATTTAGAAATATAGCATATAGAAATATAGTATATAGAAATATAGCATATAGAAATATAGTATATAGAAATATAGTATATAGAAGTATAGCAGATATAAATATATAAATATAGGATACAGAAATATAGTATAAAGAAATATAGTATATAGAAGTATAGCAGATAGAAATATAGGATACAGAAATATAGCTGTGGCAGTGGGGTGTGGTTAGACTCAGCTGCAGAGTGGGTGGAGCGGGGGTGTGGTTCAGGGACCAGTGCCGGAATGATGTCTAATCAGCTTCAGCTGGGGCTAATCTGTCTCTTCCCAATAAAGAGCAGGAGGGACTGAGAGGAGAGGAAAGAGTGAGGAGCGTCTCCGAGCCTGTATTGTTGATAATAAAAGAGCATTTTGGAACTACCTCAAGCTGTGTGCTGCCTCTGTACAAGTCCGAGACTCACCGGGTAACAACAGCATATAGAAATATAGTATGTAGAAATATAGTATATGGAAATATAGGATGAAGAAATATAGGATGAAGAAATATAGGATATAGAAATATAGGATGAAGAAATATAGGATATAGAAATATAGGATGAAGAAATATAGGATGAAGAAATATAGGATATAGAAATATAGGATGAAGAAATATAGGATATAGAAATATAGTATATAGAAATATAGCATATAGAAATATAGTATATAGAAATAACGTATATGGAAATATAGGATATAGAAATATAGGATATAGAAATATAGGATGAAGAAATATAGGATATAGAAATATAGCATATAGAAATATAGTATATGGAAATATAGGATATAGAAATATAGGATGAAGAAATATAGGATATAGAAATATAGCATATAGAAATATAGTATATGGAAATATAGGATATAGAAATATAGGATGAAGAAATATAGGATATAGAAATATAGCTTATAGAAATATAGAAATATAGGATATAGAAATGTAGTATATGGAAATATAGGATATAGAAAGGTAGTATATAGAAATATAGTATTTGGAAATATAGTATATGGAAATATAGGATATAGAAATATACGATGAAGAAATATAGGATATAGAAATATAGCTTATAGAAATATAGAAATATAGGATATAGAAATGTAGTATATGGAAATATAGAATATAGAAAGGTAGTATATAGAAATATAGTATTTGGAAATATAGTATATGGAAATATAGGATATAGAAATATACGATGAAGAAATATAGGATATAGAAATATAGCTTATAGAAATATAGAAATATAGGATATAGAAATGTAGTATATGGAAATATAGAATATAGAAAGGTAGTATATAGAAATATAGTATTTGGAAATATAGTATATGGAAATATAGGATATAGAAATATACGATAAAGAAATATAGGATATAGAAATATAGCTTATAGAAATATAGAAATATAGGATATAGAAATGTAGTATATAGAAATATTCTATATAGAAATATAGTATATAGAAATATTCTATATAGAAATATAGTATATAGAAATATAGCATATAGAAATATAGCATATAGAAATATAGTATATAGAAATATAGTTTATAGAAATATAGCATATTGAAATATAGCATATAGAAATATAGTATATAGAAATATAGCATATAGAAATATAGTATATAGAAATATAGCATATAGAAATATAGCATATAGAAATATAGTACATAGAAATATAGCATATAGAAATATAGCATATAGAAATATAGCATATAGAAATATACGATATAGAAATATAGTATATAGAAATATAGCATATTGAAATATAGCATATAGAAATATAGTATATAGAAATATAGCATATAGAAATATAGCATATAGAAATATAGTACATAGAAATATACAATATAGAAATATAGCATATAGAAATATAGCATATCGAAATATAGCACATAGAAATATAGTATATGGAAATATACGATATAGAAATATAGCACACAGAAATATAGTACATAGAAATATACGATATAGAAATATAGCACACAGAAATATAGTATATAGAAATATACAATATAGAAATATACGATATAGAAATATACGATATAGAAATATAGCATATAGAAATATACGATATAGAAATATACAATATAGAAATATAGTATATAGAAATATACAATATAGAAATATAGTATATAGAAATATAGCATATAAAAATATAGCACATAGAAATATAGCATATAGAATTATAGGATATAGAAATATAGCACATAGAAATATAGTATATAGAAATATAGTATATAGAACTATAGTATATAGAAATATAGCATATATAAATATATTATATAGAAATATAGTATATAGAAATATAGCATATAGAAATATACAATATAGAAATATACGATATAGAAATATACGATATAGAAATATAGCATATCGAAATATACGATATAGAAATATACAATATAGAAATATAGTATATAGAAATATACAATATAGAAATATAGTATATAGAAATATAGCATATAAAAATATAGCACATAGAAATATAGCATATAGAAATATAGGATATAGAAATATAGCACATAGAAATATAGTATATAGAAATATAGTATATAGAACTATAGTATATAGAAATATAGCATATATAAATATATTATATAGAAATATAGTATATAGAAATATAGCATATAGAAACATAGCATATAGAAATATAGTATATAGACATATAGGATATAATTTATAGAAATATAGCATTTAGAAATATATATAGCATATAGAAATATGATGATGATGATGATGATGATGATGATGATGATGATGATGATGATGATGATGATGATGATGAACAGAGAGCAGCAGTGGAGTCATCCTCATCCTCACCGATGACCTTTCAGGTCGACCTCTGGACGATCACTTGGGACTCAGATCAAAACTCTGTGGTGAGGAGCTTCTGCTCCAGAACCAACACTTCCTGTCTGGCTCCCAGCGCCAAGCCCATTGGCTCCTACTGAGAACCTTTAAGAAGTCCTCTCTGGATCCAGAACCATTATAGTAGTACCATGAGGTAAAGAGAACTAGAACATATATATATATATATGTATATTTATATTTATATATATATATACATATAAATATATATAAAAATATACATATAAATATATATTTATATATATAAATATATAAATGTATATAAATATATA
>NC_046975.1:24696393-24698893 GCF_009769545.1 Cyclopterus lumpus | reverse complement strand
CATCTGGTCCTCTGGTCCTCTTGTCATCTGGTCCTCTGGTCCTCTGATCCTCTTGTCTTTTTGTCATCTGGTCCTCTTGTCCTCTGGTCCTCTTGTCTTTTTGTCATCTGGTCCTCTTGTCTTTTTGTCATCTGGTCCTCTTGTCCTCTGGTCCTCTTGTCTTTTTGTCATCTGGTCCTCTGGTCCTCTTGTCATCTGGTCCTCTGGTCCTCTTGTCCTCTGTCCTCTTGTCATCTGGTCCTCTTGTCCTCTGGTCCTCTTGTCTTTTTGTCATCTGGTCCTCTGGTCCTCTTGTCATATGGTCCTCTGGTCCTCTGGTCCTCTTGTCTTTTTGTCATCTGGTCCTCTTGTCCTCTGGTCCTCTTGTCATCTGGTCCTCTTGTCCTCTGGTCCTCTGATCCTCTTGTCTTTTTGTCATCTGGTCCTATTGTCCTCTGGTCCTCTTGTCTTTTTGTCATCTGGTCCTCTGGTCCTCTTGTCCTCTGGTCCTCTTGTCATCTGGTCCTCTTGTCCTCTGGTCCTCTGATCCTCTTGTCTTTTTGTCATCTGGTCCTCTTGTCCTCTGGTCCTCTTGTCTTTTTGTCATCTGGTCCTCTGGTCCTCTTGTCATCTGGTCCTCTTGTCCTCTTGTCCTCTGGTCCTCTTGTCTTTTTGTCATCTGGTCCTCTTGTCCTCTGGTCCTCTTGTCTTTTTGTCATCTGGTCCTCTGGTCCTCTGGTCTTCTGGTCCTCTTGTCCTCTTGTATTCTTGTCCTCTGGTCCTCTTGTCATCTGGTCCTCTTTTCCTCATGTCCTCTTGTCCTCTGGCCCTCTGGTCCTCTTGTCATCTGGTCCTATTTTCCTCTGGTCCTCATTTCATCTGGTCCTCTTGTTTTCTTATCCTCTGATGCTCTGGTCCTCTTGTCATCTGGTTATCTGGTCCTCTTGTCCTCTCGTCCTCTGGTCTTCTTGTCTTTTTGTCATCTGGTTCTCTTGTCCTCTGGTCCTCTTGTCACCTGGTCCTTTTGTCCTCTTGTCATCTGGTCCTCTTTTCCTCATGTCCTCTTGTTCTCTGATCCTCTTGTCCTCTGGTCCTTTTGTCCTCTTGTCATCTGGTCCTCTTGTCCTCTGGTCCTCTTGTCCTATTGTCCTCTGGTCCTCTTGTCCTCTTGTCCTCTGGTCCTCTTTTCCTCGTGTCCTCTGGTCCTCTTGTCATCTGGTCCTCATGTCCTCTGGTCCTCTTGTCCTCTGGTCCTCTTGTCCTCTGGTCCTCTGGTCCTCTTGTCCTCTTGTCCTCTGGTCCTCTTGTCCTCTGGTCCTCTTGTCTTTTTGTCATCTGGTCCTCTGGTCCTCTTGTCCTCTGGTCCTCTTGTCATCTGGTCCTCTTGTCCTCTGGTCCTCTTGTCTTTTTGTCATCTGGTCCTCTGGTCCTCTTGTCATCTGGTCCTCTTGTCCTCTTGTCCTCTGGTCCTCTTGTCTTTTTGTCATCTGGTCCTCTTGTCCTCTGGTCCTCTTGTCTTTTTGTCATCTGGTCCTCTGGTCCTCTGGTCTTCTGGTCCTCTTGTCCTCTTGTATTCTTGTCCTCTGGTCCTCTTGTCATCTGGTCCTCTTTTCCTCATGTCCTCTTGTCCTCTGGCCCTCTGGTCCTCTTGTCATCTGGTCCTATTTTCCTCTGGTCCTCATTTCATCTGGTCCTCTTGTTTTCTTGTCCTCTGATGCTCTGGTCCTCTTGTCATCTGGTTATCTGGTCCTCTTGTCCTCTGGTCTTCTTGTCTTTTTGTCATCTGGTTCTCTTGTCCTCTGGTCCTCTTGTCACCTGGTCCTTTTGTCCTCTTGTCATCTGGTCCTCTTTTCCTCATGTCCTCTTGTTCTTTGATCCTCTTGTCCTCTGGTCCTTTTGTCCTCTTGTCATCTGGTCCTCTTTTCCTCGTGTCCTCTGGTCCTCTGGTCCTCTTGTCATCTGGTCCTCATGTCCTCTGGTCCTCTTGTCCTCTTGTCCTCTGGTCCTCTTGTCATCTGGTCCTCTTGTCCTCTGGTCCTCTTATCTTCAAAGCTATGATAAGTTGTGGATAATTATTCCATCTATAAAGAACCTCTGGCGCCCCCTTTGGGCTAAAGTGGTGGTTTATCTGAGCACCAGACTCCCTTCAGAAAACCTCATTTTACAGCAGCAGGGTCTGACATAATGCTCATCTTAGTCCTGGTCCTTGTCCCGTGCTGGTCCTGGTCCTGGTTCATCGTAGGTTAGCGTCATGGAGTTACGTTTCTAAGTAGTTGTTTGGTTTTGGCCGATAAACTTCTTCATGGCTGGAATAAGAGAACGTGAAGAAGAACTACTTCCTGCCAGGAGGAAGACCTGTCTCCTTGGAGCAGGAAGTGCTTCCCCACTCGGAGCCTCAGTGCCTCCTCATGCGGTCCATTCTCTACAGCCCGTTTGAGCCCAGTGAGCCGTGAGCTTAGTAAAGCCCTCAGCTCTGTCTCCAGGCTCAGGGTGAGCAGACGGCCGAGTCAGCGTTCAGAAA
>NC_046975.1:24683893-24691393 GCF_009769545.1 Cyclopterus lumpus | reverse complement strand
AGTGACGAGCTTCAGTTAAATCCACATGGAGAGCGTCGACAAAAACAAAAGTACAAATCCAGCTCCCTCAAGGATGTTCTACAGCGGACGTGGAGGGAGGAACCAATCAGCTTCTGCCGCTTCGGATTCTGACATTTTACTCCAACAAAAACAAAAAGTAAATCTTTTTCTTTTTTTGTGATTCGATTCTCCTCGTTGGAAAAAAAAAAAGAAACTTGTACCAAGAATGTGCAACAAGAAGCAAAAAGAAGCCGCTCAGGACCGCCGGCGGGCGGAGAGAAGCTCCTCAGAACTGCAGCGCAGACGAGGAAGAAGCTCGAGGACTTAATCGGGATTCTTTTTGTAAATCGGAGGAAAAAGGAAAAGCTTTAGTCTTTAAAGTCCGGCCCCTCTCTCGGCGCTGCTCGGCGGCGCTCCACCTACAAGAGGATACATACTACGTCACCTCAGGCATCACACGCCATGCAACACGACGCTCAATGAGTGCAACAAAAAGAAAAAGGGCATCGAAATAGGATTCAGGGACAAAATATTACAAAAATATAATGCTTGAAAAAAGAAGCTGATCAAAAAAAAAATGTAGGAGCGGTTTGAAGAGCCAGAATAACGCAAAATATATTCTTAGATTAATTTTTAAAATGGAGAAACAATGGCGCATAAACTCACAGTTACAATGCAGTACTTATACTACGAGGTAGCAAAGAGAAAGAAAAGCACACAAGATTACTGCGAGTAACAAAACATGGAAACTTATAGTTTTTCTGTGCAGAAAACTGTGTGAATTCAGCTGATGAAGCAACTTTTGAACCTCCAACTAGCCCCTGAACATGTGTGCTGAAAACGTGTTCTTTCTCTGTGCAACAAACACAACGTCACTTTGGTTTTGAACTAAGATATGTCAGGAAAAAAGTGTTTTTTGTAGAATGTGTTCAAACTTCAGATGAATAAAATGTTTTTATTCAAGTCGGATGAAAAAATTCTTTGGATCCGGACGGCCTCGCCTGTACATACTTTCTACTTTCTAATAAGTAGATAATAATAATATACATATATATATATGTATATATATATATATATATATATATATATATATATATATATATATATATATATATAATTAAAGCTCTATATATGTATACATATATAAATATATATATATAGCCAGGACCGAAAGCGGCTTCTATAAGTACTACGATAAGTACTATGATAAGTACTACTATAAGTACCATGTTAATCACGGAGTTCCACAAGGTTCTGTGCTTGGACCAATTTTATTTACCTTATATATGCTTCCTTTGGGCAACATTATCAGGAAACACTCCATAAACTTTCATTGCTATGCAGACGATACTCAATTATATCTATGGATCAAACCAGAGGAGACCAACCAGCTCGCTAAAATTCAAGAATGTCTTAAAGACATAAAAACATGGATGACCTGCAACTTCCTGATGTTAAACTCAGACAAAACTGAAGTTATTTTACTGGCCCTGAACACCTCAGAGATCAATTATCTGGTGATGTGGTTTCTGTAGATGGCATTTCCCTGGCATTCAACACCACTGTAAAGAATCTCTAGTTATCTTTGACCGAGACTTGTCCTTTAACTCCACGTTAAGCAAATCTCAAGGATTGCATTTTTTCATCTACGTAACATTTCAAAAATCAGACACATCTTGTCTCAAAAAGATGCAGAAAAGCTGGTTCACGCGTTTGTTACTTCCAGACTAGATTACTGCAACTCCTTATTATCAGGCTGCTCTAATAAGTCTCTTAAATCCCTCCAGTTGATCCAGAATGCTGCAGCTCGTGTACTCACACAGACACAGTCACCTCATTCAAGAATAGACTTAAGACTTTCCTCTTTAATAGTGCTTATAGTTAGGGCTGAATCAGGTTTGCCCTGGTCCAGCCCCTTGATATGCTGCTATAGGCTTATATGCTGATGGGGGATGTTTTAGGATACACTGAGCACCTATCTCCTCTCCTCTCTCTCCTTATGGATGAATTTACATCTCTCCATTGCACCTTATTAACTCTGCTTCCTCCCCGGAGTCGTTGTGACTTTACGTCTCAGAGGGTCCATTGGACCTGGAGGTGTCTGATGCTGGTCCTGCCTCCTTGCCCCTGCTTCCTGCCTCCAGCCCCTGGCCTGGACCTGGCCTCCTTCAAAATGGACCTGGCCTCCTTCAAAATGGACCTGGCCTCCTTCTTTGTGCCTCCTGCCTCAAAGGCCTCATTGGTCCGGCCTCTTTCGCGATGTCTCCTGCCATGGCCTCCTTCTATAAGTACTACGATAAGTACTACTATAAGTACAACAATAAGTACCACGATAAGTACCACGATAAGTACTACTATAGGTACTACAATAATTATTACTATTAGTACTACGATAAGTACCACTTTAAGTCCTACTATAAGTACTACGATAAGTACTTAAATAAGTACTACGATAAGTACTATGATAAGTACTACGATAACTAATAATCTAAGTACTACTATAAGTACTACGATAAGTACTATGATATGTACTACGATAACTAATGCTCTAAGTACTACTAGAAGAACTACTATAAGTACTACTATAAGTACTACTAGAAGTACTACTAGAAGTACTACGATAAGTACTACTAGAAGTACTACTAGAAGTACTACGATAAGTACTACTAGAAGTACTACGATAAGTACTACTAGAAGTACTACGATAAGTACCTACAAAGGTACAAACACAGCTACCTATAGTACTACTATAGTAGTACTATAGTAGTAGTACTATAGTACTACTACTATAGTAGTACTATAGTAGTACTATAGTAGTAGTACTATAGTACTACTACTATAGTAGTACTATAGTAGTACTATAGTAGTAGTGATCACACACACTTTACGTACATTTACTTCATGTGTGTGTCCTCGTCTCCTCCTTTCCTCTCCTCCTTCCTCCATCACTTATTTCCTTCTAGATCTCCCCCCTCCCCCCCCCTCCTCCTCCTCCTCCTCCTCTCTCCCCCCCCCCCCCCCCCCCCCCCCCTCCTCCCTCCCCCCCGGCAGCATCTGTTCATAATGAAACTCTCAGTTGGAAGCCGTAGTCGTTTAGCGCCTCCTCCACGCTAGTTGCTCCAGAGGTTACCTCCTGCCGGGCGCGTTTGTTACACATCATCAGCACCTCCCCGCGACCTTCCCTCCCTCCTCCCTCCTCCCTCCTCCCTCCCTCCTCCATCCCTCCTCCTCCCTCCCTCATCCCTCTCCCCCTCCTCCTCCTCTTCCAGATGTCATTGATCTAGGAAGTGGGTCACAACAGCGCTGAATCAAAGCAGGTGACACGAGGCTCCGAGGGAGAAACGGGAGGAGATGTTAATGTGGCTTACTATGGAAGGAGAAGGGAGGAGGGAGGAGGGAGGAGAAGGAGAAGGAGAAGGAGAAGGAGAAGGGAGGAGGGAGAAAGAACCTCCTGATCACTTCCATGTGCTGCTTCCTAATATCTTTATATTATTATATTATAATATATAAGTTGTGATCAAAAGCACATAACATTAATTTAAAGTGCAGCAGACAAGAGGAGAGACTGAAACATGAAACATGAAACATTCAGCATGAAACATGATACATGATACATGAAACATGCAGCATGCAGCATGCAGCATGCAGCATGATACATGTAGCATGAAACATGAAACATGATACATGAAACATGATACATGATACATGCAGCATGAAACATGCAAAATGCAACATGAAACATGCAGCACACATCATGAACCATGCAGCACACATCATGAACCATGCAGCACACATCATGAAACATGATACATGTAGCATGAAACATGATACATGTAGCATGAAACATGATACATGCAGCATGAAACATGAAACATGTAGCATGATACATGCAACATAAAACATGAAACATACAGCACACAGCATGAAACATGAAACATGATACATGCAGCATGAAACATGAAACATGCAGCACACATCATGAAACATGATACATGTAGCATGAAACATGAAACATGTAGCATGAAACATGATACATGTAGCATGAAACATGATACATGCAGCATGAAAAATGAAACATGCAGCATGATACATGCAACATAAAACATGAAACATACAGCACACAGCATGAAACATGATACATGCAACATGAAACATGCAGCACACAGCATGAAACATGATACATGTAGCATGAAGCATGATACATGCAGCATGCAGCATGATACATGCAGCATGAAACATGATACATGTAGCATGAAGCATGATACATGATACATGCAGAATGATACATGCAGCATGAAACATGATACATGCAACATGAAACATGCAGCACACAGCATGAAACATGATACATGTATCATGAAACATGATACATGCAACATGCAGCACATAGCATGAAACATGATACATGTATCATGAAACATGATACATGCAACATGAAACATGCAGCACACAACATGATACATGTAGCATGAAACATGATACATGCAGCATGAAACATGATACATGATACATGAAACATGCAGCATGAAACATGATACACGCAGCATGAAACATGAAACATGATACACGCAGCATATAACATGCAGCATGAAACATATGTATAATGTATAATATATATAATATTCTAATAACTAGCCCTGGCGGCGCCCTGGTGGGGCCCTGGTGGGGCCCTGGTGGGGCCCTGGTGGGGCCCTGGTGAGGCCCTGGTGGGGCCCTTGTGGGGCCCTGGTGAGGCCCTGGTGGGGCCCTGGTGAGGCCCTGGTGGGGCCCTGGTGGGGCCCTAGTGAGGCCCTGGCCGCATTAAGAGACTCAGAGAGGTGAAACAGACCACATTTAAACCTGCTCAGCCTTTCACTAAAAAAATACTCTCACACTTTAGTTATTTCTTCGACTTTGTGTTCTTCATCCATTCAAGAGGTTGAATGTAATTAGAGGCATTTCTAAAAGTCTTAAATATTATAAATATGCTGTTAGTTTGTTCTTCCCAAAGCATTCCTCTTTCTCTCTTTGACCTGCAGGAGGTATTGCACAATATCTAAACACCATGTCCGCTCTAATAAATGCTGTGAACGTGATATATGACAGCTTCTCACTATGCTGCACCCTCGTAGCCGCTTTGTATGCAGCCGCCGCTTGGTCCTTTTCTGAGAGCTTCTGAGCCTCTGACTCTCAGCAGAGGAGGTCAGAGGTCAGAGGTCAGAGGTCAGAGGTCAGAGGTCAGCGTGGAGCCGGTGGCTGACGTTGGCTCCGGAGGGGCCGAAGCCAAAGTCACGCTACTCTTCTCCTCTTCTCCTCTTCTCCTCTTCTCCTCTTCTCCTCTTCTCCTCTTCACCTCTTCTCCTCTTCTCCTCTTCTCCTCTTCACCTCTTCTCCTCTTCTCCTCTTCTCAGCTCGTGTCCAGCTGGAAACTGAAGGTCGAGGAAAGCAGCACGATTCTCAAACTTGATTTTAAAAACGTTTGTTGCGTTTAACATTTAAAACAAACGGTTGCAATCTGGGTTTTTGCAGAATTATCCAATAATGAGTTATATCTGACATGTGCAACTTTAACGACTCTCAGAACCGTGTTACGCAGTTTGACAACAAGAAATATAGCCCTATGAAATACTAAGGCTACAGCCAGCACCCAGTTAGCTTAGCTTAGCTTAAATCCACATCCAGGCTTGGTCCCGGTCTGCCCCATTAAAGCTCCTTTAGACCTGGAGCTGTTCCCAGTTTGGAGTTCAAATCAATTAGAGAACTAAGAGGGGTTATGATCAAATAACGGATTAAAAATGTCATTTAACCTTGAAGCGCCATCAAAGTCTGACAGAAGCAGCAGAAGTCACACGACTGAAGCAGGAAGTGAACCTGCAGGAGGGCGGGACTCGTGTCAAAAAAACCACAGACTGCCAGTCAGAAACATGCGGCTCCTGTGAGACGGCGGCTTAGTTAAACCCAACACTTTAAACTCAAACATCGTCTGCAACACTGAGCCGATCGAAAAAGGATGTTCACGGAACAACGTGCAAAGAGAACCAAACCCCCGGTATCGAGGACTCAAAGGAGAACCTCTAATCTGCTAACTCTTGAGTCCAGTTCAGACCAAAGACTTGCAGCGTCTCCTTGAACCAATAGAAACAACACAAAGAAGACAATGCAGTGATAGAACGGGACATCGTCTGCATTGAGGGTTACACGAAGAGATACGTCCTTAAAATGTGTTCACGCAGCTTCGATGTTCCGTTGGTCCCCGAGAAGCTCTTCCAGAAGCATTTATTTAGCCATATTAAAAACAAAAACACACAAGACTTTCACCCAGGAAACCGCTGTTATAGTCCAGCGTGTAACCACAAGTCCACTTTGACTTTAGTATCAGTTACATAAAGAATAAGGTTTAGTTAATCAGGGTAGTTAACCTCAACTACTGATTAGTCGCGTTTTCTAAATCTCAACTTCCTGTGAGGATGGAAGCTTATTTAAATAACAGAGTTGTTGAGTCATGATGAAGTGGAAGTGTTTATTTCATGGCGTGCGTACTGATTTCAAGCCCAACGGGGATGTTGTTGTTTGTTTAAATCACGTGTTTACTGTGACACAAAGCCTCAACTTGAACCAGTTCTGACCGTGATCCTGATCCTCAACAGAAGTCTCAGCGGAGGCTTTCAAGAGTCTCAAAGTGAGACGCTCGGAGCTTCTCAGTCAGCCTTCTTTGCCCGAGGCCCTCTCAGGACTTCAGATGGAGGTACTGACATAAAGACCCTTTTAACGGCTGAGGAGCTCTGCATCGGCTCGCAGGTCCTCCGGCTGCACACAATAGAGACTATAAGAAAGCGTGGTGGGCCTCTGTGGCATTTGTTACCTGCATGAAAGACTTGTTCGGATGCATAAAAGAGGCGTTTCGGTTCTCGTTAAAGACGCAGTGCGGCTCGACGGGCGTGTGACGATGTGACGAGGCCGTCCAGCGGCGAGCGCCGTTCACGGCTCAAAGCATCCTTTACACAAGTCCAACAAGTCTACCAAGTCTACCAAGTCTACCAAGTCCAACAAGTCTACCAAGTCTACCTAGTCCAACAGGTCCACAAGTCCAACAAGTCTACCAAGTCCAACACGTCTAACAAGTCTACCAAGTCTAACAAGTCTACCAAGTCTAACAAGTCTACCAAGTCTACCAAGTCTAACAAGTCTACCTAGTCCAACAGGTCCACAAGTCCAACACGTCCAACAAGTCTACCAAGTCCAACAAGTCCAACAAGTCTACCAAGTCCAACAAGTCTACCAAGTCTACCTAGTCCAACAGGTCCACAAGTCCAACACGTCCAACAAGTCTACCAAGTCCAACACGTCTAACAAGTCTACCAAGTCCAACAAGTCTACCTAGTCCAACAGGTCCACAAGTCCAACACGTCCAACAAGTCTACCAAGTCCAACAAGTCTATCAAGTCTACCAAGTCTACCAAGTCCAACAAGTCCAACAAGTCTATCAAGTCTACCAAGTCTACCAAGTCTACCTAGTCCAAC
>NC_046975.1:24666393-24668893 GCF_009769545.1 Cyclopterus lumpus | reverse complement strand
AATAACCGACACACACACACTCGAGAAGCTACACACACACGTCCTCAGGACTGGGGTTTCGTCAGACCATCTCTCAGCGTGTCCCACTTCCAGAACTGTGGACCGCCGCTTACATCACTATGTAACACTGTGTGTGTGTGTGTGTGTGTGTGTGTGTGTGTGTGTGTGTGTGTGTGTGTGTGTGTGTTGTATTCTACTGTAAACCCTCGGGGGTCAGGCACGTAGAACCCGGGGAACAAACCCAGAGGACGTCTGAAGTTCTCCTGGTAACTCTTTAGGAACTCTTTGTGGCTTCATTAAGTATTAGTGATCTCTGAGAACCATGAAACCTCCTCAAGGAACCGTAGAACGTCTGAAGTACTTATTTTAAGAACTCATCAAACCGTATTAATGAGGAACTGACTCCTGGAAGAGGACTGTTATATCCTTTGAAGATCCCAAGGAACCTTAAAACCCCCGTCTCAACTCTACAAGTCCTTCCACGACCTCTTGAACAACTCTTTGGTCCTGTTGGTTCTCGTAGATCCCTCGAGATCTCTTCAGTTCTTCCCGGAACGTTCTCTCAAGGACTCTCAGACCCAAAGAACTTCTGGATCTTCCTCACTGGACCCTGGCAGCTCATGAAGGCCTCCACCTGAAGACCCATTAGGAACCTTAGTGAACCTGAACCTCCTCCCTGAGTCCTAGAAGCTCACTAATGACCACTTAGACCTCCTTCAGCTGCCCTAGAACCTAATGACTCCTGAGGCTCGTTAATCTCCCGCTGACCCGAAACACCTGGCTACTTCCTGAAGAACACATCTGGAACCCGTCCAGGAACCTGCTCGGTGTAATTCAATTGGTTCCCCGATGTTTCCGATCACATATTCGTGTTTCGGCTTCGTTAACGTGGGTGAAGCTCACGCTTTCTCTCATTCGGATCACCAGGAGTTTATTTTTGCCGCAGAACTGCCGGAAGCTGCTGAACGGCGAGTAGCGCTGGAAGATGATGGAAAACATATTTTGGGACGTTAAAGGCTTCAAACTTTGAGAAAAACTAAAAATAATGAAGTTTCCAGAGAATACGAGTTCTGTCCAGGGAGTTTCTGACAGGATGGAGGAGAACTGCTGGCCCCCATCATCACCCACCGGAGAGAGGGGGGGAGGGGGGGGGGAGGAGGAAAGAAGGGAGCGAGGATCCCTGAGGAGGAGAGAGAGGAGTCAGAGGCCACTTGTGGAAGGGGGGAAGGAGACAGATGGAGGCGATGCGCTTCACTGAGGACACATGACCTCTCCTCTTTCCTTTCCTGTCTCCATCTTTAAAGTCACAACTTTCTCATCGTGATTTCTATTTTCATCCTCAGCTCCATCATGTAGTGGAGAGACTGTTAAAGGGTTTATGGTCTGTTTGAAACTCTGGTTGTATAGAAGTCTATGTTTCATGTGTTGAAGCTGCATTCTCTCTCCTGACCACCTGGGGGCGACTCCTCTGGTTGTATAGAAGTCTATGCTTCATGTGTTAAAGCTGCACTCTCTCTCCTGACCACCAGGGGGCGACTCCTCTGGTTGTATAGAAGTCTATGCTTCATGTGTTAAAGCTGCATTCTCTCTCCTGACCACCAGGGGGCGACTCCTCTGGTTGTATAGAAGTCTATGCTTCATGTGTTAAAGCTGCATTCTCTCTCCTGTCCACCAGGGGGCGACTCCTCTGGTTGTATAGAAGTCTATGCTTCATGTGTTAAAGCTGCATTCTCTCTCCTGTCCACCAGGGGGGCGAGTCCTCTGGTTGTATAGAAGTCTACGCTTCATGTGTTAAAGCTGCATTCTCTCTCCTGACCACCAGGGGGCGACTCCTCTGGTTGTATAGAAGTCTATGTTTCATGTGTTAAAGCTGCATTCTCTCTACTGACCACCAGGGGGCGACTCCTCTGGTTGTATAGAAGTCTATGCTTCATGTGTTAAAGCTGCATTCTCTCTCCTGACCACCAGGGGGCGACTCCTCTGGTTGTATAGAAGTCTATGCTTCATGTGTTAAAGCTGCATTCTCTCTCCTGACCACCAGGGGGCGACTCCTCTGGTTGTATAGAAGTCTACGCTTCAAGTGTTAAAGCTGCATTCTCTCTCCTGACCAGCAGGGGGCGACTCCTCTGGTTGTATAGAAGTCTATGCTTCATGTGTTGAAGCTGCATTCTCTCTCCTGACCACCTGGGGGCGACTCCTCTGGTTGTATAGAAGTCTACGCTTCATGTGTTAAAGCTGCATTCTCTCTCCTGACCACCAGGGGGCGACTCCTCTGGTTGTATAGAAGTCTACGCTTCATGTGTTAAAGCTGCATTCTCTCTCCTGACCACCAGGGGGCGACTCCTCTGGTTGTATAGAAGTATATGCTTCATGTGTTAAAGCTGCATTCTCTCTCCTGACCACCAGGGGGCGACATTGTACACATGAGTTTATGGTTCTCAATCTCTAGCTCTCTCTGGTTCTAGCAACATGGCGACGGGCTAATCAGACCACCAACCAA
>NC_046975.1:24658893-24661393 GCF_009769545.1 Cyclopterus lumpus | reverse complement strand
ACACAATAAATGTGCTAAAATGATGAACGTGCTAACACTATGAACGTGCTAACAGGTGCTAACCAGATGAACGTGCTAGTAGGATGAATGTGCTAACAGGTGCAAACAGGATGAATGTGCCAACACAATGAGTGCTAACAGGTGCTGACAGACGGAATGAGCCTGCTAACAGGTGCTAACACAATGAACGTGCTAACAGGTGCTAACACGATGAACGTGCTAACACAATCAACATGCTAACAGGTGCTAACAGGATTAACGTGCTAACACGGTGAACATGCTAACAGCTGCTAACATGAAGAACGTGCTAACAGGTGCTAACAGGATGAATGTGCTAACACGATAAACGTGCTAACGGGTGCTAACAGGATGAACATGCTAACAGGATGACAGAGTGACGAAGCGCTAACCGAAGTGAAAACCGGGGCACCGATCCCACAAGAGGAGCCGATGGCAGGTTGGACTCGATTTACATAACTGGGATGTTAATTCGTGAAGCCGTGGGAGTTGATTATGTTGCATATTGATTGTGTTGCATATTGATTGTGTTGCATATTGATTATGATGCATATTGATTGTGTTGTGCTCTTTAATGAAGGGGGATACGCCGCGCCGGGAATTGTGGGAGTCTGATTAAAAACACAACATTAATATTCCTGCTGACGTGCGTGTGAGTGTGTGTGTGTGTGTGTGTGTGTGTGTGTCACACCCTTGAGGGTGTGGATGGAAAGGATGGAGGAGGTGAAGAGAGGGATGTGGGGGGAAACTCCCACCTGGTCTTACCGTTCTCCGGGTGCTCCATCTCGCCGATGCTGCCGTCCGGCGTGGTCCTCTCGTAGTGGTCCTCCGGCAGCGCCAGGGGCCCGACCCGCGGCCCCGACGAGGACTTGGAGCTGGGCGTCTCCGACTCCTCCAGGCCGCTGTCGTAGTAGCTGTGCTGGGACGCGTCCTGCAGGTCCTGCGCCTGATTGGACGTGGAGAAGGTCACGCGGCGGTGGGGGGGCTGTGACTGGCGGAGGGAGAGGGGGGGGTGGGAAAGGGGGCGGGATTAGTTTCAGAGCGACACTTTGAGTTTGATTTGAACAGAAGCAGACGAAGCGAAATGATTAAAGACGTCGTAAAAATAACTTTAAACTTCAACGAACACTTTGAAGCTGAAACACTCTCGTCGGGAGTTCCTGGCTTCAGGTTCTGCTCCTGAAACACGAGAACCCGGCGCCTCTCATCGGGTTCCATGAGAACCAGAGACCTGCTTCACCAGTTTATAGCCTCGCAGATTAGTTTAAAGTTTAAAGTTCAACTTAAAATGAAATAAAGAGGGTAAAACCGACAAGACACGGAGCTGAAGACACAAAGATGTTGAGTGTTTAAATAAAATGAAGAATATCGTGAGGTATAAATACATGAAAACAGCGCGTCTCTGGTTGGGAGTTCTTTCACCTCATCTCCTCGTTTTAAAATGTCTGACACTATTAATAAATAAATGATAAAATAACTTTCATAGTTTCTTTGTCATTCATTCCTCTGTGAAGGCCGTCTGACCCGCGTGTTCGATGCCTTTTGAAACTGGAATACAATTAGCCTCCATTTAGTGCTGCAGGGACGGACGTCACACACACACACACACACACAAACACACAAACACACACACACACACACAAACACACACACACAAACACACACACAAACACACAAATACGCTGTGCGCTGCCAAACAGACGATGTCCTAATTCAAAAGGCACACAATGCTCGGGCAAACATTTCAATCTCTCACACACACACACACACTCACACACTCACACACACACACACACACACTCACACACACACACACTCACACACTCACACACACACACACTCACACACTCACACATACACACACACACACTCACACACACACACACTCACACACTCACACATACACACACACACACACACACAGACACACTCACTCACACACTCACACACACACACACACACTCACACACACACACACACACTCACACACTCACACATACACACACACACACACACACACACTCACACACACACACACACACACACACAGCTGACCGTCCCCGGCTGATAAAGAGCAGCATCCCTGGCTCGGCAGATACTCCGTCACCATGGCAACTGGGCGCTGTCAGGACCCTGAAACCAGTAAAACCAGCAGATCACACAGAAACAGACTGAGCTCTTCTTCTTCTCCTTCTCCTTCTCCTTCTCCTTCTCCTTCTCCTTCTTCTTCTCCTTCTCCTTCTCCTTCTTCTTCTTCTTCTCCTTCTCCTTCTTCTTCTCCTTCTCCTTCTCCTTCTCCTTCTCCTTCTTCTTCTTCTTCTTCTTCTTCTTCTTCTAACAGCTGAAACACTCGCTTCACAGAACAAAATGGGGTTTCTGGGGCAGGGATTCAAACCGGCAACCGACTGGTTGTGAGGCTTCTGTTTCAATGTTTAAAACACAGCTTCTGCATCCATCACCACCATCACCACCATCACCATCA
>NC_046975.1:24653893-24656393 GCF_009769545.1 Cyclopterus lumpus | reverse complement strand
CACTCGGCTGTTTTCTAACCTCTTTATTCTGTGTCTGTGTGTCTGTTTGTTTGTCTGTGTGTCTGTTTGTGTGTGTGTTTGTTTGTTTGTTTGTGTGTGTTTTTGTTTGTTTGTGTGTCTGTTTGTTTGCTGGAAATAGAAGTGCCACCTCAGCAAGTTCCAATACAGCAAAATGGAGCAGATCAGAGGGAAAAATAAAGAAACGACATGCAGGACGCCATCTTGAGCCGGCTAAACTAAACTACTAGTTAGGTTTAAACAACTAATCTACTAGTTAGGTTTAAACAACTAACTACTCAGTTAGGTTTAAATAACTAAACTACTAGTTAGGTTTAAACAACTAAACTACTAGTTATGTTCAAACAACTAAACTACTCAGTTAGGTTTAAACAACTAACTACTCAGTTAGGTTTCAACAACTAAACTACTCAGTTAGGTTTAAACAACTAAACTACTAGTTAGGTTTAAACAACTTAACTACTCAGTTAGGTTTAAACAACTAAACTACTCAGTTAGGTTTAAACAACTAAACTACTAGTTAGGTTTAAACAACTAAACTACTAGTTATGTTCAAACAACTAAACTACTAGTTAGGTTTAAACAACTTAATTACTCAGTTAGGTTTAAACGACTAAACTACTAGTTAGGTTTAAACAACTAAACTACTAGTTAGGTTTAGACAACTAAATTACAAGTTAGGTTTCAACAACTAAACTACTAGTTAGGTTTAAACAACTAAACTACTCAGTTAGGTTTAAATAACTAATCTACTAGTTAGGTTCAAACAACTAAATTACAAGTTAGGTTTAAATAACTCAACTACTAGTTAGGTTTAAACAACTAAACTACTCAGTTAGGTTTAAATAACTAATCTACTAGTTAGGTTCAAACAACTAAATTACAAGTTAGGTTTAAATAACTAAACTACTAGTTAGGTTTAAACAACTAAACTACTAGTTATGTTCAAACAACTAAACTACTAGTTAGGTTTAAACAACTTAATTACTCAGTTAGGTTTAAACGACTAAACTACTCAGTTAGGTTTAAACAACTAAACTACTAGTTAGGTTTAGACAACTAAATTACAAGTTAGGTTTCAACAACTAAACTACTTGTTAGGTTTAAACAACTAAACTACTCAGTTAGGTTTAAATAACTAATCTACTAGTTAGGTTCAAACAACTAAATTACAAGTTAGGTTTAAATAACTCAACTACTAGTTAGGTTTAAACAACTAAACTACTCAGTTAGGTTTAAATAACTAATCTACTAGTTAAGTTCAAACAACTAAATTACAAGTTAGGTTTAAATAACTCAACTACTAGTTAGGTTCAAACAACTAAATTACAAGTTAGGTTTAAACAACTAAACTACTAGTTAGGTTTAAACAACTAAACTACTAGTTATGTTCAAACAACTAAACTACTAGTTAGGTTTAAACAACTTAATTACTCAGTTAGGTTTAAACGACTAAACTACTCAGTTAGGTTTAAACAACTAAACTACTAGTTAGGTTTAGACAACTAAATTACAAGTTAGGTTTCAACAACTAAACTACTAGTTAGGTTTAAACAACTAAACTACTCAGTTAGGTTTAAATAACTAATCTACTAGTTAGGTTCAAACAACTAAATTACAAGTTAGGTTTAAATAACTCAACTACTAGTTAGGTTTAAACAACTAAACTACTCAGTTAGGTTTAAATAACTAATCTACTAGTTAGGTTCAAACAACTAAATTACAAGTTAGGTTTAAATAACTCAACTACTAGTTAGGTTCAAACAACTAAATTACAAGTTAGGTTTAAACAACAAAACTACTAGTTAGCTTTAAACAACTAAACTACTAGTTATGTTCAAACAACTAAACTACTAGTTAGCTTTAAACAACTAAACTACTAGTTATGTTCAAACAACTAAACTACTAGTTAGCTTTAAACAACTAAACTACTAGTTATGTTCAAACAACTAAACTACTAGTTAGGTTTAAACAACTAAACTACTAGTTAGGTTTAGACAACTAAATTACAAGTTAGGTTTCAACAACTAAACTACTAGTTAGGTTTAAACAACTAAACTACTGAGTTAGGTTTAAATAACTAATCTACTAGTTAGGTTCAAACAACTAAATTACAAGTTAGGTTTAAATAACTCAACTACTAGTTAGGTTTAAACAACTAAACTACTCAGTTAGGTTTAAATAACTAATCTACTAGTTAGGTTCAAACAACTAAATTACAAGTTAGGTTTAAATAACTCAACTACTAGTTAGGTTCAAACAACTAAATTACAAGTTAGGTTTAAACAACTAAACTACTAGTTAGGTTTAAACAACTAAACTACTAGTTATGTTCAAACAACTAAACTACTAGTTAGGTTTAAACAACTTAATTACTCAGTTAGGTTTAAACGACTAAACTACTCAGTTAGGTTTAAACAACTAAACTACTAGTTAGGTTTAAAGAACTAATCTACTAGTTAGGTTCAAACAACTAAATTAC
>NC_046975.1:24623893-24628893 GCF_009769545.1 Cyclopterus lumpus | reverse complement strand
TGACCTCAAACGTCGGTTCATTAATCTAAATTAATTGGTCCGGAAAGATTATGAAGCGTCAGAACAGTTGGAAAATTCCATGTATAAATATGAATACATAATTGTGTCTGTTAAATAAAAACAGAAAAAGTAAAATCCAAAAGTCCAGAGGTCAAAGGTCAAAATAATGGGCCTTTCGTCTCAGGCCTCAAGGTCAAAGGTCAAGCAGCAGCTCGGGTGTTACAGCAGCACGTCAGGCTGCAGATTATGACTGAATGTAATGAGACAATTAGGCTCTTTACAACTTACCGCTATTGTCAACACACACACACACACACACACACACACACACACACTCGCCTGAGCGGCACTGGAGGCAGTTAAGTGTTTCTCTGAGGCGTTTAGGGACTTTCTGCCTCTTCCAGCTGTCAGGACGAAAATTCAATGATGGACGATGATTGGCTTTGGCTGCCAAGTGTGTGTACACACACACGCCCACACACACACGCCCACACACACACAACCACACACACACGTCCACACACACACAACCACACACACACATTCCTGAAGCTCTTGGTGAAATATTCAGTGCTCACTAAAGGCAGCTCATCTGCCTCAAGACATTTACACCTCATTTTGGCAATTTAGTGTGGCATCCCTCCTCCAGCCCGACACACACAGTACACACTACACGCACACACTACACACTACACACACACACACACACTACACACACACAGTACACACTACACGCACACACTACACACTACACACACACACACACACTACACACACACACTACAGACTACTCATTAAAGTAAAGCTAGTTAATTCCAGCCTCAGTGTACTTCTACTGTGCTAAAGCCTCTCAGTAGTTCTCTCAGGCAGCGTTCAAACCGAATGTGTGTGTGTGTTAGCTAACTCACTAACTAACTCACTAACTAACTAACTCACCCACTAACTAACCCACTTACTAACTAACTCCCTAACCCACCAACTCACTCACTCACTAACCCACTAACTAACCCACTCACTAACTCACTAACTAACTAACCCACTAACTCACTAACTCACTCACTAACTAACTCACCCACTAACTAACCCACTCACTAACTCACTAACTAACTCCCTAACCCACCAACTCACTCACTCACTAACCCACTAACTAACCCACTAACTAACCCACTCACTAACTCACTAACTAACTAACCCACTAACTAACTCACTAACTCACTCACTAACTCACCCACTAACTAACTCACTAACTCACTCACCCACTCACTAACTAACTCACTAACTAACTCCCTAACCCACCAACTCATTCACTCACTAATCCACTAACTAACCCACTAACTAACCCACTCACTAACTCACTAACTAACCCACTAGCTAACTCACTAACTAACTAACCCACTAACTAACTCACTCACTAACTAACTCCCTAACCCACCAACTCACTAACTCACTAACCCACTAACCCACTAACTCACTAACCCACTCACTAACTAACTCTCTAACCCACTCACTAACTAACCCACTAACTAACTCTCTAACCCACTCACTAACTAACCCACTCACTAACTAACCCACTAACTAACTATCTAACCCACTCACTAACTAACCCACTAACTAACTCTTTAACCCACTCACTAACTAACCCACTAACTAACTCTCTAACCCACTCACTAACTAACCCACAAACTAACTCTCTAACCCACTAACCAACCCGCTAACTAACCAGCTGACACACGGAGCGCTTCATTTACTCACCTCTACAGCTTAACTCTCTGCCTTCTCTACCGGTTACTTTCCAACCAGGCTAACTAGCTAAAGTCCCGTTAGCATACAGTGTCAACAAAGTTCAACAAACAAACAAACAAACATATTCATAACGTTCCTGTTTTAGGGAGTTCGTCAGAAACAGATCACAAAAGCTTAAAAGGGTCAAATATTAAAGGAAGTCTGCGGTTGGTGATTCAAACCGTTAGAGCCCGCCTCCTGCTGACGTATTGACCAGATTCTAGCTCACTGATTGGTTTGAGTTTCTTTCTGTTGGTTGGTGATTCAAACCGTTAGAGCCCGCCTCCTGCTGACGTATTGACCAGATTCTAGCTCACTGATTGGTTTGAGTTTCTTTCTGTTTAAGGTATTTGAAACACTTTAGATAATCTCTCTTGTGTATATTGTTATGGATGTTTCTGTTTCTACCAGGTGAAGTGCCTTCAAATAACACATATTAAATAAAAAACATAACCCACAACACGGCGTCCTCAAATTGGTTGAAACACAAAGACGATAAAAAACAATAATACAAAACATGAAAGGAGCTAAAAGCTCAAGTTACAGAATCAATAACTAGAGGAAGTGAACACAGAGAAGACCAATGGACAAACTACCCAGAAGCCCTTGCAGCGGCACGCCATGTGTTTATTCACCAGGTGGTCGTTGGAGCGCCATGATAGAGGACACGCAGAGGAGAGATGTACCTGTCTCACACACACAATGTACCTGTCTCTCACACACACAATGTACCTGTCTCACACACACAATGTACCTGTCTCACACACACAATGTACCTGTCTCTCACACACACAATGTACCTGTCTCACACACACAATGTACCTGTCTCTCACACACAATGTACCTGTCTCTCACACACACAATGTACCTGTCTCACACACACAATGTACCTGTCTCTCACACACAATGTACCTGTCTCTCACACACAATGTACCTGTCTCACACACACAATGTACCTGTCTCTCACACACACAATGTACCTGTCTCTCACACACACAATGTACCTGTCTCACACACACAATGTACCTGTCTCTCACACACAATGTACCTGTCTCTCACACACAATGTACCTGTCTCACACACACAATGTACCTGTCTCTCACACACACAATGTACCTGTCTCACACACACAATGTACCTGTCTCTCACACACAATGTACCTGTCTCACACACACAATGTACCTGTCTCACACACACAATGTACCTGTCTCACACACACACACAATGTACCTGTCTCTCACACACAATGTACCTGTCTCACACACACACAATGTACCTGTCTCACACACACAATGTACCTGTCTCTCACACACACAATGTAC
Organism: Cyclopterus lumpus; assembly: GCF_009769545.1. Classification (NCBI taxonomy): domain Eukaryota; kingdom Metazoa; phylum Chordata; class Actinopteri; order Perciformes; family Cyclopteridae; genus Cyclopterus; species Cyclopterus lumpus. Next base: position 24,625,789 of record NC_046975.1, on the reverse strand, counting down.
CTGTCTCACACACACAATGTACCTGTCTCTCACACACAATGTACCTGTCTCTCACACACAATGTACCTGTCTCACACACACAATGTACCTGTCTCTCACACACAATGTACCTGTCTCTCACACACAATGTACCTGTCTCACACACACAATGTACCTGTCTCTCACACACAATGTACCTGTCTCTCACACACAATGTACCTGTCTCACACACACACACAATGTACCTGTCTCTCACACACAATGTACCTGTCTCACACACACACACAATGTACCTGTCTCACACACACAATGTACCTGTCTCTCACACACACAATGTACCTGTCTCACACACACAATGTACCTGTCTCACACACACAATGTACCTGTCTCTCACACACAATGTACCTGTCTCACACACACAATGTACCTGTCTCACACACACAATGTACCTGTCTCACACACACACAATGTACCTGTCTCACACACACAATGTACCTGTCTCTCACACAAACAATGTACCTGTCTCACACACACAATGTACCTGTCTCACACACACAATGTACCTGTCTCTCACACACAATGTACCTGTCTCACACACACAATGTACCTGTCTCACACACACAATGTACCTGTCTCACACACACACAATGTACCTGTCTCACACACACAATGTACCTGTCTCTCACACAAACAATGTACCTGTCTCACACACACAATGTACCTGTCTCTCACACACAATGTACCTGTCTCACACACACACAATGTACCTGTCTCACACACACACACAATGTACCTGTCTCACACACACAATGTACCTGTCTCTCACACACACAATGTACCTGTCTCACACACACAATGTACCTGTCTCTCACACACAATGTACCTGTCTCTCACACACACAATGTACCTGTCTCTCACACACAATGTACCTGTCTCACACACACAATGTACCTGTCTCACACACACAATGTACCTGTCTCACACACACAATGTACCTGTCTCACACACACAATGTACCTGTCTCTCACACACAATGTACCTGTCTCACACACACACAATGTACCTGTCTCTCACACACAATGTACCTGTCTCACACACACACAATGTACCTGTCTCACACACACAATGTACCTGTCTCTCACACACACAATGTACCTGTCTCACACACACAATGTACCTGTCTCTCACACACAATGTACCTGTCTCACGCACACAATGTACCTGTCTCTCACACACAATGTACCTGTCTCACACACACACAATGTACCTGTCTCACACACACAATGTACCTGTCTCTCACACACAATATACCTGTCTCTCACACACAATGTACCTGTCTCACACACACAATGTACCTGTCTCTCACACACAATGTACCTGTCTCACACACACACACACACGGCTTCACCACATGACCTCAGGCTGGATGCAAAGCGTAAGCAAACACTGGTGAAAGAGGAGTGTGTGTGTGTGCGTGTGTGTGTGTGTGTGTGTGTGTGTGCGTGTGTGTCTGAACATCTCCCTGATTCCCAAAGGAAGGTTTCAGGTCCTGTGTGACTGTCCCTTTAAGAGAGTTTCCAGGTGAGTCCTATTGTGTCTCTTTACTTGCTAAAGGGACACACCCACACACACACACACTAACACACTAACACACACTAACACACTAACACACACTAACACACACACACACTAACACACACACTAACACACACACACACACACACACACACACTCAGTTGAATTTCTCTTATCTTATGAACAAACCTTCAAACTGGAGATTGTAGAATTTAATCAGATTTGGTTCTTTTGAAGTGAAGTTTTTTTTAAACTTATTTATTTATTTTTATTATGAAATTAGAAATCGGAACTTTCACTTTTTGTACGTGAACTTACGTTATAAACCAGCTGATGACAATT
>NC_046975.1:24616393-24618893 GCF_009769545.1 Cyclopterus lumpus | reverse complement strand
TTCATCACAATTCAACGAGCTGATCCGACCATGAAGAGCAGCTTTTATAACAACAACAACAATAAAAACCTTGTGAAAGAGGACTGAATGAGGACGTGAACACAATAATAACAGAGAAATCAAGCGCTCCTTCATTTAAACCCACAGTGACAGAAGGTGAGCAGAGAAAGGATAGACCCTCATGGGACCATGAACACGTCTTCATACATCCAGGAACCTTTTGTCGTTCGCTCGCTTTGGAAGAATTAAAAACAAACAAAAAAATAATAATACAAACAGAATATTGAAAAAAAAAAAAACATATTTTTTTCTGGATCCAGAGTTCTTTTTAAGAGGTGGTACATATTAATGAGCCCATAGTCGGTCTATCCCATAATGTGATATTTCATGGTGTCAAACGAAAAAACGGAAAAAAAAAAACAGAAATGGAAAAACACAACCAAAACCCAACAGATGAAAGCAGCTGTTGAATGGTGAGGGGGGGGGGGGAGATCAGTGCAGCTTTTTGGTGTAAGGGTATCGGCTGTGCCAAAACAAGTCCCGGCGCGACTACCACACCTGCTTGGTCCAATAGATGTCCGTGTTGTACGGCGTGTTTGCGTAGTCTCCTACCTGTTTGCTGCTGTATTTGGGCGGGTTGGCCTTGTAGCTGTAATCCGAGTATTGGTCGGAGCCCGTGGAGTTGTTGTCGCCCGTCCCCACGAAGGTGTTGGTGGCGGGGAGGTCCTGGACGGCCTGGTGCTTCTTGGAGGCGGAGGGCGACTGCGGCTGCAGCTGGATGGACGGCAAGGGGGAGTTGGAGCGGTAGTGGCGCCCCAGGTCGGGGCTCCCCGGCGGGTAGTTGAGGGGCAGGTGGATCCTGGGGCTGTCGGTGACGTCCTCGTTGATGTGGTTGAACTGGAGGCCCTTCTGCAGGCCGGCCTCCACGTCCTCCTCCAGCGGCTTCGCCGGTTTGGGGGCCTTCCCCTTCTTGCTCTTCTTCCCCTTGCCGTTTTTGGGGCCCTGCTTGGGCGCGTACAGGTCCTTGCTCTCCTTCTTGCCGGCCTGGTAGCCGCTCTTGGTGTCCTTCTGCAGCCGGTGTCTGATGACAACCACGGCCACGATGACGAGGATCACGCCGGCGATCCCCGCCAGGCTGCCGTACAGGATGTTGCTGCGCTGAGCGAGGGCGTAGTTGGGGTCTCCGGCGATGTCCCGGTCCAGAGGGGTGTAGAGGCTGTGCCCGACCAGCGCCTCGATGAGGGACACGTTGGACTTGGTGTCGTTGACGAACACGTGGACCAGGGCGGTGGTGTGGCGGGGGGGCTTGCCTTTATCGCTGACCCTCACCACCAGGCGGTGCAGCCCGTTGTGCTTGCCGGTGAACTCCTGCACCAGCGTGATCTCGCCGCTGTTCGGCGAGATGTGGAACAGGCCGTACGGGTTCCCCCCCATGATGGTGTAGACCAGCTCGGCGTTGGGTCCGGAGTCGATGTCCTCGGCCTCAACCACCTCCACGCTGGTGTCCGGCGGGGTGACGGGGGACATGTAGGTGTAGGAGGAGTTTGCCGGTTTGGTGACGTAGGGGGCGTTGTCGTTCTCGTCCAGGACGTTGATGGTCACGCCCACGTAGGAGGATCTAGGCGGGTCACCGGCGTCCACGGCCTTCAGGCGGAAGGTGTAGGTGCTCTCTTTCTCGCGGTCGAAGGAGATGCTGGACAGGATCGTCCCCGTGCCGTTCTGGATCACGAACTTCCCGTTGTCCGGTTCCACAAACAGCCTCACGCGGGCGTTCTCGCCCTTGTCGGCGTCGGTGACCGTCACAACGCCGACGGGGTTGAGCGGAGTCATGTTCTCGATGACGGAGAAGCTGTAGATGCTCAGCATGAACTTGGGGTCGTTGTCGTTGCGGTCCAGAACGTTGACCACGACGGTGGAGGTGCCGGTTTTGCTGGGGACGCCTTTGTCCGCCGCGGCCACGCGGAACTCGTAGCGCTCCGTCTCCTCCCGATCCAGCAGGTTCTTCACGCGGATCTCTCCCGTGTCAGCCTCGATGTCAAAGAGCCTGGTGGCCGCGAGGTCGATGATGCTGTACGCCAGCTCTGCGTTGGTGCCGCTGTCCGCGTCCGTCGCCGCGACGTCCAGCACCTTGTCGCCCGGCTGGTTGCCCTCGGCGAAGTCCACCTCGAGCAGCGCGGGGGAAAAGATGGGCGTGTTGTCGTTCATGTCCATGACCTGCACTTTGAGGGAGTTGGAGCTGGACAGCGCCGGGTTCCCAGAATCCACCGCGACTATTTCAATCCTGTAATCCCTGACGCGCTCGTAATCCAGCGGCGTCGTCGTCTGCAGGAAGTACTTCCTCTTCCGATCGTTGGCCGACTCACTGGCGGGCCGGAGCTGGAACGGGACGTCGCCGGCGACCACGCACGTCACCACCGCGTTCTCTCCCTCGTCGCGGTCCGACACCTGGACCAGCGCCACGGGCGTGCCGATAGGCATGTCCTCGGAGATGTTGGCCACG
>NC_046975.1:24583893-24603893 GCF_009769545.1 Cyclopterus lumpus | reverse complement strand
GTGTGCGTGTGTGTGTGTGTGTGTGTGTGTGGTCCCCTCTGCCCTGAAGCACAAAGGGGATTACTCTAATGACTCCATTCACTACCATTGTTTGATCCACACACACAATTCAGAGGCAGCAGCCAACTGTTACCAGTGTGTGTGTGTGTGTGTGTGTGTGTGTGTGTGTGTGTGTGTGCGTGTGTGTGTGTGTGTATGTGTGTGTGTCATTTGGGGTTCAAGGTAGAACATTCTGAAACAGTCACGGTGTTTATGAAGTTTTCTCCTCCAGTATCCAGCAGTGTTTAGACCAACAGGAGGAGAGCTAGTGACGTTAGCTAGTGACGTTAGTAGCACCGCTAACAGAGAACCAGCGGAGGTTCACTTCAGTTACATGATGCGTTCAGGCTCTGCTCAGTGAAAATGAGTACTGGCTGAAGGTAAATGATAACGTTCTCAGACAACGGAACACACCTGAAGACACCTGAACACACCTGAAGACAACAACTGAAGACAACTGAACACACCTGAAGACAACTGAACACACCTGAAGACAACAACTGAACACACCTGAAGACACCTGAAGACACCTGAACACAACTGAAGACACCTGAACACACCTGAAGACAACTGAACACAACTGAACACACCTGAAGACACCTGAAGACAACTGAACACACCTGAACATACCTGAAGACAACTGAACACACCTGAACACACCTGAACATACCTGAACATACCTGAACACAACTGAACATACCTGAAGACACCTGAACATACCTGAACACACCTGAAGACAACTGAACACACCTGAAGACACCTGAACACAACTGAAGACACCTGGAGACAACTGAACACACCTGATGATACCTGAAAACAACTGAACACACCTGAAGACAACTGAAGACACCTGAAGACAACTGAACACACCTGAAGAAAACTGAAGACACCTGAAGACAACTGAACACACCTGAAGACAACTGAACACACCTGAACATACCTGAACACAACTGAACATACCTGAAGACACCTGAACACACCTGAAGACACCTGAACACACCTGAACACACCTGAAGACACCTGAAGACAACTGAACACACCTGAACATACCTGAAGACAACTGAACACACCTGAACACACCTGAACATACCTGAACACAACTGAACATACCTGAAGACACCTGAACATACCTGAACACACCTGAAGACAACTGAAGACACCTGAAGACACCTGAAGACAACTGAACACACCTGAACATACCTGAAGACAACTGAACACACCTGAAGACAACTGAACACACCTGAACACACCTGAAGACAACTGAACACACCTGAAGACACCTGAAGACAACTGAACACACCTGAACACACCTGAACACACCTGAAGACACCTGAACACACCTGAAGACACCTGAACACACCTGAAGACACCTGAAGACAACTGAACACACCTGAACACACCTGAACACACCTGAACACACCTGAAGACACCTGAAGACACCTGAACACACCTGAAGACACCTGAACACACCTGAAGACACCTGAAGACAACTGAACACACCTGAACACACCTGAACACACCTGAACACACCTGAAGACACCTGAACACACCTGAAGACACCTGGAGACAACTGAACACACCTGAAGACACCTGAACACACCTGACCAACGCGTCCACACCTTGTGCACATAGTTTGTGAGCAGCAGACAAAGAGCTGACTCACTGGTTCTAAATGGTTGTTAATGGTTTCGGTGCGTGGGATCTAACATGTGACCTAACAGCTGACAGGATGTACTGTCTACACACACACGCACACACACACGCACGTGCACACGCACACACACACGCACACACCAGCAGAAGGGGATTATGGGAGTAGATGGCGGATGAACAGCTGGTACGAAGTAAAGATCAGGAATGGTTTTAAATCCACTGAAACGTATTTATTCCACATGTCCGACTTCACAAGGACGAACTGCACCTGCCGAGCACCTGAACGCACCACCGACATGTCAGATCGCATAGCCAAGGAGTCCATTAGATAATAATGTACTTTTCTTCAGGTGGTTCCTTCTCCTCAGACCCAAAGAGACGAGAGGACCAGGTTTCACTGTATCGGCTCTGGAGGCGTTCAGCCGCCTCCAGAGCCGATACAGTGAACATCATCAAACAGTAGATTTATTAGTTTGTTAATGCGAGTAAAACATCTACGGATATAAAAACAGATTAGAGACACGAAACAAGGACGTGAAAGAAATAAGGATATTAAAATGTTATGTAATTGTAAAAAGTAGAATTTTAAAATGTTTCCTAGTGAATATATATATTTACTCAAAAGGACCAAAAACAGTATCAATACCTACAGACGACACAAATTAGACTAAAAATAAATTAATATTGAGAGAAGAATACGCTTTTTTTTAATGTGTCGACAGTTATTAAATAATATGTAAATGAGCTTTGGCAGCAATGTAACATAAACGTGTCAATAAAGCTTTAAATGGACGTTAAATGGATCTTTGATTCTTCACAATTTAAATAATTGATCTTTATGTTACATTATTATTGTTGGCATGAACAGAAATACTTTTAAAGAACTGATACTACAGACACTACCTCCATTATATACAAATAAATACTGAAAATACTACTCATCGCCCAGTTTAACGGATTAGTTCAAATAAGGTTTAAATCATCAATACGCCCAGATGTACAGTATGTACACTGTGTGTGTGTGTGTGTGTGTGTGTTCAGGGTTTAGGTTTAGGGTTCCCTCGGGGGGTTCTAGGGATTTATAGAACCTCTTTTTTATTTTTAATCAAAGCTGAAAAATTGAACCGAGTGCAGCGCCGAGTTGGTGCATTTTATAGATTTATACGTGCATTAAAACACGTCTTTAGTGCACCGAAATAATGTTCATTTCTTTGCGTTTGCCTTTTTTTCCTTCTCCTGACATGTGGGAAAGCTTTACCTGCTCACAGTAGAATATTTATATGTAGTTATTAAAAGGTTTAGCTTCATCCGAAGGGTCTGGAGACCAGCAGGTGAAGCCTGAAACGGGCCCTCGGGTCACCTGGAGGCTTTCACCCCTTCGCTCGTCACACCTGAGCTATAAATAAATAAAAAGGCAACCTGCCGTGAAAACTATGTAATCGGAAGCATGGACATACTCCTTAATGTGTCTGTGACTGTGTGTGTGTGTGTGTGCACCCTTCCATTTCACACACACACACACACACACACACACACCAAACCCGGTTTCCACTCTCATTTTAATGACGGGCATTAACCACACAGCTCGCTCAGATCTCCAATTTTTACGCAGAAATGTGCAGAACGGACTCAGTTCGACCTCCTCCTCCTCTTTGTAATTTCATCCTTTACCCCCCCCCCCCCCCCCCCCCCACACACACACACACACACACACACACACACACACACACACACAGAGATGTGGACGGCAGGGAATATGTGGTACAAAAATTGGACCCGTCAAAGTTAGAGGCAGGGAGAGAATCGCAGAGCTTGGTATCAAACCTCCGACCTCGCCCACCGTTGCAGATAAATAAATAAAATATATATATATATATATATATATATATATATATATATATTATATAATTTATTTACAGTGGGAGACCCCCAAACGTAACCCCTCAGAAACTTTGATGAGCTCTTTAAATGGGTTTTTAGACACTGACGTCAACATTTGAACCAGATATTTTTTTGTTAGAAAAACAAAATGCAGATTTGCATGTTTCTCTACCGACACACACACACACACACACACACACACACACACACACACACACTCCGACCTAAGTATATCAGTGAAATAGGAGGATGGGGGGGGGGTCAAAGGTCAAGTGTAGGAAACCCAAGCATCGCCACCCATTTCCCACGAAGCAGCTCCTCTGAAACCGACCATGGTGGCGTTCCACTACTCCAACTGGGGATGCAGTTTGCATGTAAATACCCCCCCCCCCCCTCCCCCCTCTCTCTCTAACATGTAAAACAGGTCCACCGCCCATCCTCCCACTCTCTTCCTGCAGGACTGGAGGGACCGGCTGGACTGGATTCCGCGGTGTTGATGCACGCTCGTTCACCTGTCCAACCACCCCACTGAAACTACACCTCCACCCAGACACGCGCACAGAGGCCAGTGAACCCGATGCCACAGGTGCCCAGGAGGCCTCTGGTTTGCATGGACGTATGTGGGCGTGTGAACCATGAATGGACCTGTTGTCCCCCGACTCCAAGCAGAAACCAGGGGTCCCTGAAGGCAGCTTCGCTGTAATGTTACAGGTTATTTCACTGCCATTTTAAATTATTGTGCAGAGTCCTGCAGAAGTCTCGGATGGAGACATCATGCCCCCCCCCCCCTATGTGCACTATGTGGAGCCGTGCACGCTGCTGGACTGACTGGCTTTGGGGTTTTTACAGTTTCAGAGAGGTTAGAAACGAGGAAGCTGTGTTTTATGACTGCTAGACATGGGGGGCGGGGGGTCGATACGGATCAATACCACTATAGTGTCATGTCGGTAAAATGCCCATTAGACCCTGAATATGAACATGCGATCGATTTAAACGGAGGGTTTTACCAACAAGTGTTTTTAAACAGCAGCTCCATCATTATGTGTGTTTTAATTGAGTGAATACGGGAATAAAGTGCTCTATTCCTCCCGTATGTAGTGCGTAAAGGTGCCTGCGGGATTCAGAGGGAATATGAGTCACGTTGTGTAAAGATGCGGACCGGCTCAGCGGAGAGAAGTTCCTACCTGGACCGGGTGACAGCCGCGCGGTTACCCAGCTCTGGGCGCTCCAGCCTCGGCTACAGGCTCCGCTCCTCCTCGGTAACCAGATGGAGCCGTAAGAAAAAAAAACGAAAAATGGAGAAAAAAAAAACACCCCGAAATTAACAATCCACAACGCCGAAAAAAACAAAACAAAAAAAAGACCTTAAAACAAATCAAACAATCCAGGAGCACAAGCCAATTCCGTCTGTTAATTTATGTCCGGTTGTAATGTCGTGACCAGCGCTGCGCATCGACCCGGAGATCCGTGCTCTCTCCGGGGGAAGAGGAGGCGAAATGGGGGGGGTGGGGGGGCTGGACACCCGTGCGGACCTGGGTCACACCTCGCTGCCTACTCCGTGAGAACGTCACCACCGGGCGGCTTGTAACGACAGCATCCTCCGGCACGCTTTGTGGTGTAGTGCGGGGTGGGTGGAGGACGGAGCACCGGGACGGGGAGAGGAGAAGAAAAATGTTTTTTTTTTATTAAGGAACCCAAAAAAAACCGGTTAAAAAGAACTACACGGTCCGGTAGGTCCGGTTAGTTGCCGGCAGCTGGTTAGTTTCCACCCCGACGCGCGGTCACCGCTCTGCCGCTACTCACTCGGTCCGCCTCGCGGTGCGGCACGGAGCAGGTCGCGCGCTGCACCGTGCGATGAGAAAGTGGAGTGATTCCAAACGGCTGAGCTCGCGCTCCCTCTCTCTCTCTCTCTCTCTCTCTCGCGCTCGCTCTCTCTCTCTCGCGCTCCCTCTCCCTCCCTCTCTCTCTCTCTCTCGCGCTCCCTCTCTCTCTCTCTCTCTCTCTCGCGCTCGCTCTCTCTCTCTCTCTCTCTCTCTCTCTCGCGCTCCCTCTCTCTCTCTCTCGCGCTCCCTCTCTCTCTCTCTCTCTCTCTCTCTCTCTCTCTCTCTCTCTCTCGCGCTCGCTCTCTCTCTCTCTCTCTCTCTCTCTCTCTCTCTCTCTCTCGCGCTCCCTCTCTCTCTCTCTCTCTCTCTCGCGCTCGCTCTCTCTCTCTCTCTCTCTCTCTCTCTCTCTCTCTCTCTCTCTCTCTCTCTCGCACTCCCCCCCTCCCCTATACACTCTCTATACACTATACCCGGAGGGGGCGGGGCCAGCATCCACCCCAACAACTTAACAGTGCGCGGATTTCTCAACATTTTCTGACTTATTTATTTGTTTTCCAGACATATGGCGACTTCTCCTGGCTGCCATGTTGTTTTTCTATTAACTACCGGAGCGTTTTACCAGTTAAACGGTAACTGTTTGCGGCGGCTCGGGAGTCACAGGTCCGAGTCTCCATCAGCTGAAATGAAACGTGGAACGAATCGCATGACACTCGTGTGAATGTTATCCGCCGTACTCTCTGATTCAAACGGCCATCACAACAACCGTTAGAGTCCGCATCCTTCATTTCCACTCGCACATACAGTAATGGACGTAGCCCCCCCACTCCCCCTCCCCTCCTCCCCCGCTCTCTCTCGCTCCGCAGCGGAGGAAGAGCGTCCGTCTCTCGGGCTCTGAGTGCCACCTAAAGGCGGAGAGCGGCACTAGACGGGAAGGTGGGAGGGAGAGAGCGGGGGAGGAGGGGAGGGACGGCGGAGGGACATCGGGGGGACAGCGGAGGGACATCGGGGGGACAGCGGAGGGACATCGGAGGGACGGCGGAGGGACATCGGGGGGACGGCGGGGGGACAGCGGAGGGAAATCGGGGGGACGGCGGAGGGACATCGGGGGGACGGCGGAGGGACAGCGGGGGGACGGCGGGGGGACAGCGGAGGGACAGCGGAGGGACATCGGGGGGACAGCGGGGGGACGGCGGGGGGACGGCGGAGGGAAATCGGGGGGACGGCGGAGGGACATCGGGGGGACGGCGGGGGGACAGCGGAGGGACATCGGGGGGACAGCGGGGGGACGGCGGGGGGACAGCGGAGGGACATCGGGGGGACAGCGGGGGGACAGCGGAGGGACATCGGAGGGACATCGGGGGGACAGCGGAGGGACATCGGGGGGACAGCGGGGGGACAGCGGAGGGACATCGGAGGGACATCGGGGGGACGGCGGAGGGACATCGGGGGAACGGCGGAGGGACATCGGGGGGACAGCGGAGGGACATCGGGGGGACAGCGGAGGGACATCGGGGGGACAGCGGGGGGACAGCGGAGGGAACTCGGGGGGACAGCGGAGGGACATCGGGGGGACAGCGGAGGGACATCGGGGGGACGGCGGAGGGACATCGGGGGGACAGCGGAGGGACATCGGGGGGACAGCGGAGGGACATCGGGGGGACAGCGGAGGGACATCGGGGGAACGGCGGAGGGACAGCGGAGGGACATCGGGGGGACAGCGGAGGGACATCGGGGGGACGGCGGAGGGACATCGGGGGGACAGCGGAGGGACATCGGGGGGACAGCGGAGGGACATCGGGGGAACGGCGGAGGGACATCGGGGGGACAGCGGAGGGACATCGGGGGGACGGCGGGGGGACAGCGGAGGGACATCGGGGGGACATCGGGGGAACGGCGGAGGGACATCGGAGGGACATCGGGGGGACGGCGGGGGGACAGCGGAGGGACATCGGGGGGACATCGGGGGAACGGCGGAGGGACATCGGGGGGACAGCGGAGGGACATCGGGGGGACGGCGGGGGGACAGCGGAGGGACATCGGGGGAACGGCGGAGGGACATCGGGGGGACATCGGGGGGACGGCGGGGGGACAGCGGAGGGACATCGGGGGGACAGCGGAGGGACATCGGGGGAACGGCGGAGGGACATCGGGGGGACAGCGGGGGGACAGCGGGGGGACAGCGGAGGGACATCGGGGGGACAGCGGAGGGACATCGGGGGGACGGCGGGGGGACAGCGGAGGGACATCGGGGGGACAGCGGAGGGACATCGGGGGGACATCGGGGGGACGGCGGGGGGACCGCGGAGGGACATCGGGGGGACAGCGGAGGGACATCGGGGGAACGGCGGAGGGACATCGGGGGGACAGCGGAGGGACATCGGGGGGACAGCGGAGGGACAGCGGAGGGACAGCGGGGGGAACGCCGAACAATGATGGACGGAAGTGTGGACGTTACGGCCGCCACGAGAGCAGTTATGAGCTATAAGGACACGCAGCAGCATGTGGCGGAGGGAAGCTGTTATCTAAAGCAGCTTATATATATATATATATATATATATATATATATATATATATATATATATATATATAAAACAAATGAAGCATACGAGAAGTATCAGTAATAAGTAAGTTAACAGTTAAATGCAGAATTATAATAATAAAATCAGAATATCTATTATCTACATTTTTGTGGTCAGTTCATGACTTGTTCTTGTATTTACAATATTGTATTAAATGAAGTATTGTCAGCAAATGACGCCTAAAGTAACAAAAGTAAAAGCATTCTTTTCCTTTAACTCTTCGATGTTATGGACAATAATAACGCTCGTAAGATTATTTATTTTCTATTTTTCTTGACAGTGATATTGATATCAGCTACTTAGCTGCCATGCTAATCAAAGTCCCTGTAACTTGTTTGTATTTTGGTTCATTACAGAGACATGAAGATCACAGCTGTTGGTGAGGCGTCACTGTACCTCTGGTTCAGGATTCTCCCTTTAGCCTTTAGAACCTGTTACACATAGAACATGTTCTCCCTTTAGCCTTTAGAACCTGTTACACATAGAACATGTTGTCCCTTTAGCCTTTAGAACCTGTTACACATAGAACATGTTGTCCCTTTAGCCTTTAGAACCTGTTACACATAGAACATGTTCTCCCTTTAGCCTTTAGAACCTGTTACACATAGAACATGTTCTCCCTTTAGCCTTTAGAACATGTTACACATATAACATGTTGTCCCTTTAGCCTTTAGAACCAATTAAACATATAACATGTTCTCCCTTTAGCCTTTAGAACCTGTTACACATAGAACATGTTCTCCCTTTAGCCTTTAGAACATGTTACACATAGAACATGTTCTCCCGTTAGCCTTTAGAACCTGTTACACGTAGAACATGTTCTCTCTTTAGCCTTTAGAACCTGTTACACATAGAACATGTTCTCTCTTTAGCCTTTAGAACCTATTACACACAGAACATGTTCTCTCTTTAGCCTTTAGAACCTATTACACATGGAACATGATCTCCCTTTAGCCTTCAGAACCTGTTACACATAGAACATGTTGTCCCTTTAGCCTTTAGAACCAATTAAACATAGAACCAGTCAAACATAGAACATGTTCTCCCTTTAGCCTTCAGAACCAATTAAACATAGAACCAATCAAACAGAACATGTTCTCCCTTTAGCCTTCAGAACCAATTAAACATATAACCAATCAAACAGAACATGTTCTCTCTTTAGCCTTTAGAACCTATTACACATGGAACATGTTCTCCCTTTAGCCTTCAGAACCTGTTACACATAGAACATGTTCTCTCTTTAGCCTTTAGAACCTATTACACATAGAACATGTTGTCCCTTTAGCCTTTAGAACAAATCAAACATAGAACATGTTCTCCCTTTAGCCTTCAGAACCAATCAAACATAGAACATGTTCTCCCTTTAGACTTTTTATGTTTTCTATTTTATCAATTGTAGCTATTTTACTTATAATACTCATTTTATTTTTTTATTTTATTTAATACAATTTTAAAATACGCATTTTCAGACGTGGTCATATGGACGAGATTATTTCTGAAACTAAACGTTGCTAAAGCCTTAAATCCTAAATCCTCCCCTGACAAACAAATCCAGCTGAACATGGCTGAAGCTGTCTGTCTGTCAGGAACATGACTGAAGCTGTCTGTCTGTCAGGAACATGGCTGAAGCTGTCTGTCTGTCAGGAACATGGCTGAAGCTGTCTGTCTGTCAGGAACATGGCTGAAGCTGTCTGTCTGTCAGGAACATGGCTGAAGCTGTCTGTCTGTCAGGAACATGGCTGAAGCTGTCTGTCTGTCAGGAACATGGCTGAAGCTGTCTGTCTGTCAGGAACATGGCTGAAGCTGTCTGTCTGTCAGGAACATGGCTGAAGCTGTCTGTCTGTCAGGAACATGGCTGAAGCTGTCTGTCTGTCAGGAACATGGCTGAAGCTGTCTGTCTGTCAGGAACATGGCTGAAGCTGTCTGTCTGTCAGGAACATGGCTGAAGCTGTCTGTCTGTCAGGAACATGGCTGAAGCTGTCTGTCTGTCAGGAACATGGCTGAAGCTGTCTGTCTGTCAGGAACATGGCTGAAGCTGTCTGTCTGTCAGGAACATGGCTGAAGCTGTCTGTCTGTCAGGAACATGGCTGAAGCTGACTGTCTGTCAGGAACATGGCTGAAGCTGTCTGTCTGTCAGGAACATGGCTGAAGCTGTCTGTCTGTCAGGAACATGGCTGAAGCTGTCTGTCTGTCAGGAACATGGCTGAAGCTGTCTGTCTGTCAGGAACATGGCTGAAGCTGTCTGTCTGTCAGGAACATGGCTGAAGCTGTCTGTCTGTCAGGAACATGGCTGAAGCTGTCTGTCTGTCAGGAACATGGCTGAAGCTGTCTGTCTGTCAGGAACATGGCTGAAGCTGACTGTTCATTGGTGAAATACATTTAGTTGAGATGTTTATTAATGGACATAACTAGCGTGGTTTTGTCCATTTAACTGGATAGTTCCTGAACGCTGCACGATTTTAATTGAAATGAATTGTGAAATTAATTAAATTACCCACGACATAGGATATCAGGGATATCTGTCCATCCCAAATATGTGATAAACATAATTTAGATCCCATTACAACACCAGTCCCCTAAAACTGATGCCTTTCATACCTTTTTATTTATTTGTATAATTCGATAACCAGGTTGTTTTCCAACTTTCTCTCCAAAGCCACGCATGCGGAGCAGTTTACCGAAACTCTGCACTAATCACTCGTTATTGACCACTGGCCTTTGGAGTGGCTCGCACACCGGCTGCATATTGATTTCTTTTCTATGAACGAAAGATATCCCTCCCCGACATTAAATTATATTTGTATTGAAAACAAAGTGAGCCGTTCCATAACCAGCGTGTTAACAAACCCCACCCGCCTGGCACCGGCAGTGAGGTAAAACAAAGCCGCCCTCGTCCTGAAGACCTCGGTGGTCGGCTTCGTCTCCCAGCATGCCTCTGGGCCATTAACCTGATCAGTTGTAATATCCTTATCAATATTCTCAGCCGGCTCACATTCATAATCAAAGTTGTGAAGTTAGTTCACGGAGTTCTAAGATACCTTTTTGGTCTCAAAGTTATTCTGTTTTGTTGTTGTTTACACTTTTACATCAGTCATCTGGCTTTTTTCATGTTAGTGAAGGAATTTATTTTGTGCTTATTATATTGATTTTCATTCATTTTGTCCATTCATACACGCATCCCTCCAGGCTGAAGGAATGCATATCAACTAGCGCAGTGAGGTAATACCAGCACATTATGTATTGAGCCAATATTTACAGTGTTCCTGTTGATTTAACACGTTCATATTCAGTTAAGGCAGAAACTCCAACTTAAATCTGCTGAATCACAACTTGTTTCATCAGCCTTTCAAATCATCTCCGACTAAGCCCACAAATCTTCTCACCAGAGAACAAAAGCTCGCCGGTCTCCAGAGAGGATGACTCTAAGCCCCGCCTCTTCATTGTGGAGGAGGACAAGCGGGGGAACGAGGACACGAGCGTCTGCAGGAGGACGACTTCCTGTCTCCTTTAAACGTCAAGATGAAGGTCAAGCCAGGAAACACAGGAGACCTGTATGAAGGAAGGAACCAGAAGACAACCTACGGTTCTTTAGAGTGAAGCCAATGTTGAAGCTGCATTCTTCATCCTGACCACCAGGGGGCGACTCCTCTGGTTGTATAGAAGTCTATGTTCATGTGTTGAAGCTGCATTCTCTCTCCTGACCACCAGGGGGTGACTCCTCTGGTTGTATAGAAGTCTATGCTTCATGTGTTAAAGCTGCATTCTCTCTCCTGACCACCAGGGGGCGACTCCTCTGGTTGTATAGAAGTCTATGCTTCATGTGTTAAAGCTGCATTCTCTCTCCTGACCACCAGGGGGCGACCTCTGGTTGTATAGAAGTCTATGCTTCATGTGTTAAAGCTGCATTCTCTCTCCTGACCACCAGGGGGCGACTCCTCTGGTTGTATAGAAGTCTATGTTCATGTGTTGAAGCTGCATTCTCTCTCCTGACCACCAGGGGGTGACTCCTCTGGTTGTATAGAAGTCTATGCTTCATGTGTTAAAGCTGCATTCTCTCTTCATGTCATGTAAACAAATAATATTATTAATAAACAATTGAAATACAGGTAAAATATAAATGTTGGCTTCTTTAACAATGACACGTCGTATTTAGTACCTTTAGTACGAATGAAGAGTCTTAATGTTACGCACCTTTGTTTACACCGTGGTTTATTAACATCAACAACAACAATAATGAGACATTTCACTGCAGGTAGTGATTAATTACCGCACCTTTAAAAAAATTAATAAAATAAAACTTGCGGCTTGTCGGATGAAATAAAGGAAAACACGAGACACACGAGCAGAAACAGAACCGAGCAAAGTGAATCGTCTTCTCTACTTTATGCATTTTTAATGCAATTAGGGAACAAAACGTGACCTCGTCTCCCATCTTTTACTTCATTTGAAATGTGCAGGACACTTCTTCTTCTGTGGTTCCTCTAACGGGAGCTGAGGGACGCTGTCAAACCCTGCGAACGGGAAACCACAGACAGGAAACCGGGCTAATTATCTCGCTTTAAAAGACAACAAGAGTTATTATAATCCTCCACAGGATTAATCTAATCATCATTCATCACGAAACAAAGAAAACGGTGTTTCTGCTTCATTGATTTTAAAAAAGGTAGAAGGAGGGAAGTTAACTACGAGTCCCAGGGAGCGTTCCTATTGGTCCAATCAGAGTTTCAACAAAGTTACAGTGAATTAATAAAGTGAAGGCGTCGAGGGGGCGAGGACGAATGGAAAGACGCTGATAACAATATTAATTATTGAACTGAATTATTGCATTATTAATGGCAGAGAATGAATGAAGCGATTCAATGGAACAATAACTGGAGGTAAGTTAAAAAAATAAAAAATAAAACAGGCCCGAGTGAGGAATTTGTCCTTTTAGCGCACAAATGATTAATTTGAAGGAAACAATTATTTAATAAAAGTCTCTCCAGGCACCGAGTGGACGCCCTCCTGGTCTCAGACCCAGGACCCAAACCAGTGGTTTGATCCCATTGGGTCCAACGCTGGTGTTCCATCCCAGTATCCCAGTGTAACATTGTACTATGACATCTTGGATTTACGGGCGTCGCCATGTTGGTTTTTCTTTTGCAACCAATGAACCAAAGGTCGACCTCAAGGTCGCGGGTTCGATCCCTGCTCTCCCCACAGTTCATGTTGAAGTGTCCTTGAGCAAGGAACTGAACCCCCAGTTGCTCCTTAATAACTAAGGATGGGTCAATGCAGAGAAGAAGTTCATATATGTATCTAACTATATGTAATATGACAATAAAATACGATTGTCAAAGTTCCCCTTTATTTCTTTTTAAACAATCATAATAAAATACTGACGTATGTTTCTGAAACCTACAGATACGTTGAATCTTGATGTTTCTGAACCAATGATTCAATATTTCTTAATTTGTGCAATTGTACGTTCTGGTGTTTTAAGATCCTATTCTTTATTTTTAGGTTCGTGCAACACAAACCCACAACTTTAGGTTTAGTAGAAGATCTTTGTTCTCTTTGTTCTACACAGGACCCAAACAGCCGTCTCCTGGGTGAAAGTCCTGTGTGACTCATCGGTCCACCTCAACCTCAAACCTCAGGTGTCCCCCAAAACCAGAATGTCCACGCAGTCCTGTAGTCTGGTTTCATGAGACCAGGAGGTTTAAAGGTACTGGGCCTCTGAAGCCGTTCTGGTTGGATAGTTCACATCATGTGACCATGTGATGGTTTTATATTGTTGTTTGCTGTAATATAAAGATTGTCCTTCATAGGAAGCTTTTTTGATTTGGTTTCTGAGAGATTTCAAAGGAAGGCGGTTCTTAAAGATGGAGCTTCCAGGCTTGATGCTAAGCTAGGCTAAACCTTCCCTGAGCTCACAAACCGTGGTCTCGTCTGAATCTGGATTAAACAGCCCTCTTGAATTGGAGTGCAGCAGCAACCAGCCGGAGGTCAGAGGTCATCCAGGAGGCGTCTTCTTCTTCTCTCCGGCCTCCGCTTTGATGCACGAGCGGTGATCTGTAATCCGCGTCCGCTACCTGCTGCTAACGAGCCGAATCAATTAGACGGTAAACATCTATCGATAAGATCAGATGAAACGTTATTGATCCCTGAGGGGAAATGTGGAAGAGGAAAAGCACAGAAGAAGCTACAGTTGGAAATGTACCACAGGCGATGTGAGATGAATATGAATCGCAGCTCTCAGTTCGGCGTGACAGAAGAACAATGGGACGGGAAAAAAACCAAAGCTGTGACAATTAATGCAATATTTGCAGTATGAAAGAGTGACACATTGGTTGCACAAACACACACAGTTTACAAATGAGATTAACCTCCAGAGCTTTCTGTGCGAGTGTGAAATGTAGAGCATGAATAATGAATCTGCTGGAAGCCGATCATGTCGGGGGGGGGCACCTGTACCGGGAGCCAGAGGAGGGTCACTGACGTATCCCCACAGCTGGTGGAGGGACGAGCAGGGAATGTGGTGCGTTCGAGGTCCCCAGAGGATAACGCCGTCTGACTTGGGGGGGCGTGGTTATGTGGCATCGAGTGTTCATCGCGTTCTTCTGTTGGACCCGCAGACTTTGACCTCTAACCTTTCCAAAGACGCCTTTAAATGCAAGTCTGTGTGTGTTGGAAGGGGCTCTTATTGACCTTTAGAGGGAACAATGAGAAGATATGGCAACCCCTCTTGGATTATGGGAAATCTTCCATTGCACCAACTTGAAGGCTTTGGTTTTGGATGTGATTGAACACCTGGACTTCGGAACGAGATGCTCTCTCAGTGGTTGTTTAGTTGTTTGAGGTGTTTGTTTGTTGTCTTGTTGACTGTGTACTGGTATTAATTATTTAATTGCTACGTGTCACCTGTCTTTAACAGAGTTCCTCAGTTCACACCTGGCGTTAGATTGGGATCTGATCTCAGTTCCTCGTTCTATATTAGATAAAATGTTCACTCTTTATCAGAATCACAGTAACATCAACCGTTGGTTTCTGAACCGCCATTTGGAAGCCTTGAGTTTGGCCGTTGCCATCTTGGTGAACGTCGCCATCTTGGTTTTTGAACGTCGCCATCTTGGTGAACGTCGCCATCTTGGTTTTTGACCGTCTCCATCTTGGTTTTTGAACGTCGCCATCTTGGTTTTTGACCGTCGCCATCTTGGTTTTTGAACGTCGCCATCTTGATTTTTGAACGTCGCCAACTTGGTTTTTGAACGTCGCCATCTTGGTTTTTGAACGTCGGCATCTTGATTTTTGAACGTCACCATCTTGGTTTTTGACCGTCGCCATCTTGGTTTTTGACCGTCGCCATCTTGGTTTTTGACCGTCGCCATCTTGATTTTTGAACGTCGCCATCTTGATTTTTGAACGTCGCCATATTGGTTTTTGAACGTCGCCATCTTGGTTTTTGAACGTCGCCATCTTGGTTTTTGACCGTCTCCATCTTGGTTTTTGAACGTCTCCATCTTGGTTTTTGACCGTCTCCATCTTGGTTTTTCGCCATCTTGGTTTTTGAACGTCTCCATCTTGGTTTTTGGCCGTCGCCATCTTGGTTTTTGACCGTCTCCATCTTGGCTGCTTTATGGTCTGTTTGACTCTTAATGACCATAATTTACTAAATGAACATCACGCTGTATTGAAGAAGACTTGAGACTAGAGATTGAGACCAAAAACTAATGTTTACAATGTTTACAATGTTTACGTAATACATCAGGTGCGGGCTGCACGGTGGCGTCGTGATGAGCTCTGCAGCCTCTCAGCAGGAATGTGGTCCAGACCCCCTGAGGAGGAGGCGGTCTGACCCCGATGCGTCCTCCACGTGTTTTGGGTGCGTTCACACCTTTGAGCTGCCGAAGCCTCAGAGCCAGCCAGGTGTGAACGGAGGACACATTTCATCTGCTTCGCCATCAGTGTGTTAGCGTGGAGAGCGTTTAGTCGTCTCCGTGCGTATAAATAACTCGTCTGCATTCAACATCACACTCTTCTAATTGTCGGCAGCCAGACTCGTACGGCGCCGCGACTCCACGGGAAGATCTGCTCTCTGACATCAAACAACATTTGTGGTGGAAAGCAGCTCCTAACGAGTCGCATTACAGAGAAGCAGCAATCAGAGTTATTCTTTCCCAGTTGATGGAACGATATTATCTGTTGTCTGCATCCCTTATTTTACAAAGAGCCCCGGAAAATAAGATGCTGCAGCAGAGCATTAATGGAGGGTTTAGATCATATGAACTAATTATGAACAGTAGCATTCATGTGCTCGAGTCTGTGGTTCACAGGCTTGTTTGAAAACAACGAATGAAACCACAATGTGCTGTTTGTTCAGTCTGAACACAAGCTGGTAACCAACGTGGGAGAAACGTGAATCCAATTGATTTAAACCGCTTATTTTACATGATTACGCAATCAGGTCGTATTCCTCTGCATACAAGTCTAATGCACTGTTGTCTGTGCGTCTAAGAACGGATTATCTTGAACGCAGCATGACCTTTTTTATGACCCTCTCACCAACATTTGAACAATATTAGTCAGAATAAAAGGTTGCACGTGTTTTAATCACATCTCAGCATGCATCGATATCTACGTGTCGTCGTTGTGGAGAAACAGTATTAAATATGAAGAGATGTAAGATTTGTGAGGCTCAGTAAGTATTTGACATTTAACACGAGTTGTAAAACTACTGCTGTTTATAAAACTACACGTTCATGCAAAGTCATGAATTTACTTTCGTGTGATGAACGAATCTCAAAATAAATAAAAACTAATGAATGAAAATGTTTTATGAGTATTGCTTGGGGGTACGAAGACGTCCACCGTGGTGGTTCTTCTGTCTCCGTGTTCATGAATAATCAGATCAATACGAAGAGGGGACTCAAACTAAAGCAATAGGCTTTTCTTTTCTGTCTAATTATTTCAGAGGACGAAAACACTCTTTGGTTGAATTGCTAATACATAATAAAATAATACATTATATCCATATTTAGTTCATCTTTAAGAGGTCACAAGTCTGTCCTCAAGTTTGTTTCACTTCAATTCAACTCAGTTTATTTTGTATAGCCCAATATCACAAATCACAAACTCCCCTCAGAGGGCTTTACAATCTGTACACATACGACATCCCTGACCTTTGACCTCACATCGGATCAGGAAAAACTCCCCAAAAATAACCTTTGACAGGGAAAAAAGGGAAGAAACCTTCAGGAGAGCAACAGAGGAGGATCCCTCTCCCCGGATGGACAGATGAATAGATGTCATGTGACCAGATGAACAGAGTTACAGAGTTACATAAACACATTACATGAATATGACAATGTATGAATGGAACTCCAATCCATGAAACAGAAGGAGGTAGAGAGGAGGGGGGGCGGGGCATCAGCAGGGCCAAGGTGGGAGGCCGGCTCACCAGCATCAGACACCTCCAGGTCCAATGGACCCTATGAGACGTGAAGTCACAACGACTCCGGGGAGGAAGCAGAGTTAATAAGGTGCAATGGAGAGATGTAAATTCATCCATAAGGAGAGAGAGAAGAGGAGAGAGGTGCTCAGTGTATCCTAAAACATCCCCCAGCAGCCTATAAGCCTATAGCAGCATATCAAGGGGCTGGACCAGGGCAAACCTGATTCAGCCCTAACTATAAGCACTATTAAAGAGGAAAGTCTTAAGTCTATTCTTGAATGAGGTGACTGTGTCTGCCTCCAGGACTGAAAGTGGAAGCTGGTTCCATAAAAGAGGAGCTTGATAACTGAAGGCTCTGGCTCCCATCCTACTTTTTAGGACTCTAGGAACCACAAGTAGCCCCACATTTAGTGAGCACAGCTCTCTAGTGGGGCAATATGGTACTACAAGCTCCTTAAGATATGATGGTGCATCACCAATCAAGGCTTTGTAGGTGAGGAGAAGAATTTTAAATGTGATTCTTGATTTTACAGGGAGCCAGTGCAGAGCAGCTAATACAGGAGTCATGTGATCTCTTTTCTTAGTTTTTGTGAGTACACGAGCTGCAGCATTCTGGATCAACTGGAGGGACTTAAGAGACTTATTAGAGCAGCCTGATAATAAGGAGTTGCAGTAATCTAGTCTGGAAGTAACAAACGCGTGAACCAGCTTTTCTGCATCTTTTTGAGACAAGATGTGTCTGATTTTTGAAATGTTACGTAGATGAAAAAATGCAATCCTTGAGATTTGCTTCACGTGGGAGTTAAAGGACAAGTCTCGGTCAAAGATAACTAGAGATTCTTTACAGTGGTGTTGGATGCCAGGGCAATGCCATCTACAGAAACCACATCGCCAGATAATTGATCTCTGAGGTGTTCAGGGCCAGTAAAATAACTTCAGTTTTGTCTGAGTTTAACATCAGGAAGTTGCAGGTCATCCATGTTTTTATGTCTTTAAGACATTCTTGAATTTTAGCGAGCTGGTTGGTCTCCTCTGGTTTGATCCATAGATATAATTGAGTATCGTCTGCATAGCAATGAAAGTTTATGGAGTGTTTCCTGATAATGTTGCCCAAAGGAAGCATATATAAGGTAAATAAAGAGTCGAAGACTTCAATAAATGGATCCAAAACGGACCAGAATGTTTGATGGGGGTCAAGTGGAAGATCTGGTCTGACGGTGGTGAAACAGGAAAGATGGGAGGGTCACTGAAGTCAAAGAGAGTTCATCCTCTGGGGATCATTCATACCCACAAACCACTTCAAGTAAATCCAGCCTCTAGTTTTCCAGATGGAGAGCTGGTGGCGCAGGAAGTTTGGTCTGATGGTGGCGCTAGAGAGGAGACATCTGGAGGTATCGGATGTATTTTCGAACCATCCTCTTCTGAGCATGAATAATGCTCATGTTTAGAGTTTCATGGGCTTTTCTTTGTCAGAAAGCTGATATATGTTTATATTTATATATATATATATATATATCTTCCTCCCCAGAAGCCGTGACCACGTCACTTTTCCTGCAGGACCTTCTGAAACAGGAAGTGAGGACTCCTCCCCGATGAACCGTGGCGGTGGTTGAGCTTTCGGGAGCGTCTCGGGGTCGATGCGGTCCATCGGCGACGGCGAGGACGACGTCTCGACTTCTGTCCGCCACATGAAGCGTCCCCTCTGGCAGAAGCCCACGCTAATGCTTCCTGGTGACATTTAGATGAAAGGTGAGCGGGAGAAGGTTCGGTAAACCCGCCGTTGACCTTTAACCCCCTCGTCATGGAAGTCGAGCCGCAGCCAGTGAGCCTGACATTTTCCCGGCGGAACACTTTATTCGGCTAATTAACCCGTTAGCCGGATGACCCGCCGCACAAAAGGAGGAGGAAGAAAAGGACGAGACGGACAGGAGACGGGTTTATTTTCTGTATGTTTCTTTATCAACTTATTCTATAATATTTACAGAATTGAAATTGTAAAATAAGTGAAAAACAAGAGACGTCCTCTGCCAGTAACAACAGGTTATATCACGTAAACGTGTTCTTCAGTCACACGTCTCCACGGACTTCAGTTCGTCCTTTGGATGCTTTTGACCTCCTTGAGCTGTCGGCAACACCTCCTTTCTCCTCCTTTCTCCTGACCACCAGGGGGCGACTCCTCTGGTTGTATAGAAGTCTATGCTTCATGTGTTAAAGCTGCATTTTCTCTCCTGACCACCAGGGGGTGACTCCTCTGGTTGTATAGAAGTCCATGCTTCATGTGTTAAAGCTGCATTTTCTCTCCTGACCACCAGGGGGCGACTCCTCTGGTTGTATAGAAGTCCATGCTTCATGTGTTAAAGCTGCATTCTCTCTCCTGACCACCAGGGGGCGACTCCTCTGGTTGTATAGAAGTCCATGCTTCATGTGTTAAAGCTGCATTATCTCTCCTGACCACCAGGGGGCGACTCCTCTGGTTGTATAGAAGTCTATATGAATGACTCTACTTCTCTTGATGTATTCCCTCAGTAAACATTGTAAACATTAGTTTTTGGTCTCAATCTCTAGTTTCAAGTCTTCTTCAATACAGCGTGA
>NC_046975.1:24556393-24581393 GCF_009769545.1 Cyclopterus lumpus | reverse complement strand
CTTCTGTAACTTCCTGTCTAGCTTCTCTAACTTCCTGTCTAGCTTCTGTAACTTCATGTCTAGCTTCTGTAACTTCCTGTCTAGCTTCTTTAACTTCCTGTCTAGCTTCTTTAACTTCCTGTCTAGCTTCTGTAACTTCATGTCTAGCTTCTTTAACTTCCCGTCTAGCTTCTGTAACTTCCCGTCTAGCTTCTTTAACTTCCTTCTAGCTTCTGTCATGAAACCAATGCAGTCTCTCCATGAAGAACTTTTCCCACCTGACATGAGACTTTAAGTGATATTTACCAACTATAGATGAGCAGTGTTTATTGTTTATTGTCCTGAAGCAGAACGTGTTCTGTTCCCTCAAACTTAAACGTAGCTTCTGTCGTATTTATAGTCGGAAACAAAGAGCTGAAGGGAAGCTGGCTTTCACCGACCCTCCCAGAACACCTTGAATGCAGCGTGAGCCTCAGCGGGATGAGGTATTGAGGCGGGGGGGGGGGGGGGGCACGAGAGGAGACTGAGGCCCCTCTGCCTGCGGCCGTGTCAGAGCCCGGGTTGGTAGTCCGATTCCCACGGGTGCTCATTAGAGAACCGCCACTCAGAAAACACACCTGCCTGCAGCCAATGAGACGCTGCCCTGCAGCCCACACAGGTCCCGCCTACACACCAACCACTAACACACACACACACACACACACATACACACACACACACACACACACACACACACATACACACACACACACACACACCTTCAGAGCCCTGAAGTGTTAATCTGGTTTATCAGCAAGGTAGAGAATAAATAAAACAATCACATCTTGGTCTCCATCGGAGAAGAGTCTTCCTCAGGTCAAGAAGCTCATCAGCTGCTTCTCAACGTTCCACGTGGACATACATGAAATACACCGTTTAACTCCAACGAGTTCTGAGAAGGAGAAACAGGTAAGGGGGGGGGACAAGGGGGGGGGGGGGGGACAAGGAGAAACTGGTCCCTGGATGTCACGTGGAGACCGATCATCTTCTGACCGACGACAGGGAGGACGAGTGGTCATCAATATATATATATTAAACACATAATAATAATAATATATATATATATATACATGTATTTATATATATGTTAAACATATATATATATATATATATATATATGTTTAATATGTTCCCTTACAGACGGTTGAGCCAACACAATCACAAGAAAACAAAGAAATCACAACAAAAAACACATTTCCATAAAAAGCACCAACAGCCGTAAACAGACGCTAATGCGTTAATGTACAATATGTAGGTTAACCTCTGCATTAATGAAAGTATGGTAATATGAGCAATAATCCAAACAGAGGTATTTATGGATTTCATGTCCGAGCTGACGAGGTTCAGTGATCCTCCATTAGACAGATGCTCGTGGATTTAATCTGAACTCTCTGACTCTTATTCTGAAAACTGAAACATTTGTTTACTGTTCGATCTTTAAAACGAGAGGACGTCCTTCAATAAAACGCCCGTTGAGTTCATAATCATCTGTAAACGTGCACCACGTTTTCCTTTTATATATATATATATATATATATATAAAAATATATTTATGTATACACAGTATATTCTCCTGGATATAGAAGACAATTATTATGTTTTCTCCTGGATATATATAAATATATATATATATATATATAAATATATATCCAGGAGAAAACATAATAATTGTCTTTTTGAAGAAAACATTTTGAACATATTGAACACAAAGACGTGCTGAGGGAAATATTTACGGCTCAGTTGCACAAAAACAATTGTATGAAACTAAATCACCAGAGATTATTGCTAAAGACGATGTTTCTGTTATTTTAATCTATTTGAATCCCTCATTAGATGAAGTTAAAGCAGCCGTCGATCTGACGATGTTCTGTTCAGACGTTCATGTTCCCCAGAGGATGAATCCTGAAGACTTCATTGATCCGTCACATTTGAGATGTTAATCGTCATGAAGTAGACATTTGTACATTAAATACTTTGGTTCGTGACTAAATATCTGCACGAGTTCAAATACGCGTCGTTCCCTCGTTGCTTTCTTGCTTCGCTCAAAATAAACTAGGAGAAGGAAACGTGAACACGAGAAGCACAAAGAAGGAAATCAAATAAAGATCTCGTTAGCGCAACACAAAGAACAACAAGAAGCAGACAAAAGAAACCTCGTTAGCTGCGTTCAATGAGCGAGGGAATAAAGAACAAATGCACCAGCAGCAATTAGTCTGTATATATATTTATATAAATATATATATATATATATATATGTTTATATAAATATATATGTGAGAAAATTCACATTTTTACTCTTGTAGTCAAGACTTCACATCATCCTGCAGTTTTCTTCTGACAGTTGCTGTATTTCTACACATGTTTTACAACTTTTCTATAAAGACAGTGTGTGTGTGTGTGTGTGTGTGTGTGTGTGTGTGTCCACCATCACAGGACGGTCCTACTGTGAAACCACAAACAGCTGCAGGGCTCGCTCAAACTTTTGCAGCCCTTCATACCTTCAGTCTGAGAACACCTGGAGCTCAGAATATATATATATATATATATATATATATATATATATATATATATATATATATATATATTCTGAGCCTCCACTGGTATCCCCTGCGTCCTGTTCAACATTAGAAGGCTTTGGGTTTAGGTCCTGCAGGTATCGTGAGCTCCAGACTTTGACAGTTAGGAAGCAGCAATGTGTCTATTTATTCAGTTTCATCTGATTTGTTCAAATAACACATACATTATATATACGTGACTCAACAACGTGACGCAACAACGTGACGCAACAACGTGACGCAACAACGTGACGCAACAACGTGACGCAACAACGTGACGCAACAACGAGACGCAACAACGAGACGCAACAACGTGACGCAACATCGTGACGCAACATCGTGACGCAACATCGTGACGCAACATCGTGACGCAACAACGTGACGCAACAACGAGACGCAACAACGAGACGCAACAACGAGACGCAACAACGTGACGCAACATCGTGACGCAACATCGTGACGCAACATCGTGACGCAACAACGTGACGCAACAACGAGACGCAACAACGAGACGCAACAACGAGACGCAACAACGTGACGCAACATCGTGACGCAACAACGTGACGCAACAACGAGACGCAACAACGAGACGCAACAACGAGACGCAACAACGAGACGCAACAACGAGACGCAACAAAGAGACGCAACAACGTGACGCAACAACGTGACGCAACAACGAGACGCAACAACGAGACGCAACAACGAGACGCAACAACGAGACGCAACAACGTGACGCAACAACGTGACGCAACAACGTGACGCAACAACGTGACGCAACATCGTGACGCAACAACGAGACGCAACATCGTGACGCAACAACGAGACGCAACAACGTGACGCAACAACGTGACGCAACAACGTGACGCAACAACGTGACGCAACAACGTGACGCAACAACGAGACGCAACAACGTGACGCAACATCGTGACGCAACATCGTGACGCAACAACGTGACGCAACATCGTGACGCAACAACGAGACGCAACAACGAGACGCAACAACGAGACGCAACAACGTGACGCAACAACGTGACGCAACAACGTGACGCAACAACGTGACGCAACAACGTGACGCAACAACGTGACGCAACATCGTGACGCAACAACGAGACGCAACAACGAGACGCAACAACGAGACGCAACAACGAGACGCAACAACGTGACGCAACAACGTGACGCAACAACGTGACGCAACAACGTGACGCAACAACGTGACGCAACAACGTGACGCAACATCGTGACGCAACAACGAGACGCAACAACGAGACGCAACAACGAGACGCAACAACGAGACGCAACAACGTGACGCAACATCGTGACGCAACAACGTGACGCAACAACGAGACGAACAACGTGACGAATAACGTGACGCAACAACGTGACGCAACAACGTGACGCAACAACGAGACGAACAACGTGACGAATAACGTGACGAACAACGTGACGCAACAACGTGACGCAACAACGTGACGCAACAACGTGACGCAACAACGTGACGCAACAACGTGACGCAACAACGAGACGCAACAACGAGACGCAACAACGGGGTCCAGCGCAGGGTCCAGCAGGGGGTCTAGAATGGGGTCCAGAACGGGGTCCAGCACAGGGTCCAGCAGGGGGTCCAGAATGGGGTCCAGCACAGGGTCCAGCAGGGGGTCCAGAATGGGGTCCAGCACAGGGTCCAGCAGGGGTCCAGAACGGGGTCCAGCACAGGGTCCAGCAGGGGGTCCAGAACGGGTCTCCATGGCAGCGGCATACGTCAGCACTTTAATCGAATTTGTGCAACTCGATGGACTAAAAAAAAGATGGTTCTCAAGGAGGAGGGGTCAGTGGAGGTAGGGATCCTCAGTGGAGATAGGGGTCCTCAAGGAAGGGGGGGTCAGTGGAGGTAGGGATCCTCAGTGGAGATAGGGGTCCTCAAGGAAGGGGGGGTCAGTGGAGGTAGGGATTCTCAGTGGAGGTAGGGGTCCTCAAGGAGGGGGGGTCAGTGGAGGTAGGGATCCTCAGTGGAGGTAGGGGTCCTCAAGGAGGGGGGGTCCTCAGTGGAGAGGGGGGTCCTCAAGGAGGGGGGGTCCTCAGTGGAGGTAGGGGTCCTCAAGGAGGGGGGTCCTCAGTGGAGAGGGGGGTCCCAAGGGAGGGGGGGTCCTCCATGAGGGGGGTGGCCTCCCTCTCATTAGAGGGGACATGTGGATCAGCGCTCGGCTGCAGGACCACACAAACACTCAGCTGAGCTAGCAGTTTCCCCCCGATCCCAGTCTTTGTGCTAAGCTAGGCTAATAATCTTTGTGCTAAGCTAGGCTAACAGAGCCCAACGGTCCGCTTCTTGTCTTTTGGTTTTAATCCGGCTCTGGTTGAGTCTCTGCAGACAGAATTAAGAGATAATCTCTTGTAATCGTGAAATCCTTCAAGTAAAACTCTGCTTTCTGTTTCTATCGCTCACACTTTACTCTTATTTAAATATGAAACAATGTATTTAAAAAACACAAAGACTTTAACTTTTAACAATGTGTCACTGAGATATAATAAACTGTGGATATGTATAATGTATTAATATATTAATATATATAAACACATCTTTGTTTTCTCATTTCTGTTAAATGTGCAACATGGATGTAGGATAAAAAAATCTGTGTTTATATACAAAACTCTTGTTCCTTAAAACTACGGATGAACTTTCCACCAAATATGACAAACAAACAAACAAACAAACAAACAAACAAACGGAGGCTTTGAAGAAGTGTCAATTTAAAGTGTAAATTAAATTAACTTTATGAGTATTTGTCTACAGTTGCAGTAAATGAAACAGGAAGATGGTTCGGCAACAACATCATTTATTAGAAATAAAACATCATTATTCATTCAATAATTCAATTATTCAATTTATTTCAGATGGGAGAATAAAACAAAATTAAAATATGTCGGGCTTCTCTTTTTATTGAGAAAATCAAACTCCATATGATTTAATGTATTTAAATGTTGTGTATGGAAAGAAGAAGCAGCTTCCTGGTGATACCCCCCCCCCCCCCCCCTGGACCTCTGACCCCGAACAAAAGAAGCATCTGGATTAATCAGCCCCCTCAGTGGGGGGGGGGGGGGGGGGTAATCCGCTGTAATCCAGCACATCACAGCGGTGTGAGGACATCGTGGGATTAAGTGAGAGCGTTAAACCGCCTCTCGCCTCTCGCTGTCCACGTGAACAACAGCGACTTAAATAAAACAACAACAACAACAACAAGCATTTGTATTTAACACGGTGACACGACAGGAAGTCAGTGTTTACAGCGTGGGGGGGGGGGCGTAATCCTGCCACAACAATACGGCTCACACAATTAAAACGTCTGTCAATGTGAGCATGAAGACCGATAGCAGCCGGCGCTCTAATCCCCGATAAACCTGCCGCCGGTAATCCTTCGTTTATATTTACTTTCCTTATTACGCAAAGTTTAACATTGTTTCTGCTTTTTCTTTCGCTCGTTTTATTTGTATTCATTTATTTTAAAGGACGGTCCGTTAAACCTTTAAATCCAGGAAACCTCTTAATGCCCGTTATTTTATTAAAATGTCACAATAATAATAATGAAAACGTGCCAATGGGATCTTTTTCTCTGCTGTTTCTCACTGTTCTCATTCTTTCCAATAAACAAACAAATATTAAAAGGGAAACGAACACTAGAAGTTTAGTTGCAGAACTAAACTTCCAGAGTTCAAAGAGAAGAGATTCTCACTTCCTGTTCTC
This sequence comes from Cyclopterus lumpus, assembly GCF_009769545.1. Taxonomy (NCBI): domain Eukaryota; kingdom Metazoa; phylum Chordata; class Actinopteri; order Perciformes; family Cyclopteridae; genus Cyclopterus; species Cyclopterus lumpus. The sequence continues at coordinate 24,575,085 of NC_046975.1, read as the reverse complement.
TGATGGCGACGGTGAAACCAACGGGTCACGTGTACTTTACTTCTCATTAACAGTAAAAAAAGGAAATGCAAAGACAGATATTAGTTCATTTGTACTGTTTGGAGCTGATTGTATACGATTGATCATAAGTTGAATTGTTATGGTTTTGATCATCTCCATATACAGTCAAATATAAAGCACATTATTCCACTGGTTGTTATTCATATTTACTAATGATTAACCATTAAGGTGGAGTCGTGCCTCATATTCATGAATATCTAATTGTGTATCCATACAACGGTGTTATTGATGGACTGTTTGTTGCTTTATTGATCACGTTCACGTCTCATTGCTGGAGTTTAAAACCAAAACCAACACGATAACATCAAAAGACGTGTTTAGAGAAGCAGAAATCAAAGACGACCAGAAACGAGAAACGTTGAAGCTCATTGGACCTCGGATGGAAACGGGCAACCAAATGGACTCCCAGTTGCTCCCCTCAGACTCACAGACTCCCAGTTGCTCCCCTCAGACTCTCCCAGTTGCTCCCCTCACAGACTCCCAGTTGCTCCCCTCAGACTCCCAGTTGCTCCCCTCAGACTCACAGACTCCCAGTTGCTCCCCTCAGACTCTCCCAGTTGCTCCCCTCACAGACTCCCAGTTGCTCCCCTCAGACTCCCAGTTGTTCCCCTCAGACTCCCAGTTGCTCCCCTCAGACTCCCAGTTGCTCCCCACACAGACTCCCAGTTGCTCCCCTCAGACTCCCAGTTGCTCCCCTCAGACTCCCAGCTGCTCCCCACAGACTCCCAGTTGCTCCCCTCAGACTCACAGACTCCCAGTTGCTCCCCTCAGACTCTCCCAGTTGCTCCCCACACAGACTCCCAGTTGCTCCCCTCAGACTCCCAGTTGCTCCCCTCAGACTCCCAGTTGCTCCCCTCAGACTCCCAGTTTGCTCCCCCACACAGACTCCCAGTTGCTCCCCTCAGACTCCCAGTTGCTCCCCTCAGACTCCCAGCTGCTCCCCACAGACTCCCAGTTGCTCCCCTCAGACTCCCAGCTGCTCCCCTCACAGACTCCCAGTTGCTCCTCTCAGACTCCCAGCTGCTCCCCACAGACTCCCAGTTGCTCCCCTCACAGACTCCCAGTTGCTCCCCTCACAGACTCCCAGTTGCTCCCCTCACAGATTCCCAGTTGCTCCCCTCACAGACTCCCAGTTGCTCCCCTCAGACTCCCAGTTGGTCTTGTAGATCTTGTGGAGTTGCTCATCCAGACTCCCAGTTGGTCTTGTAGATCTTGTGGAGTTGCTCATCCAGACTCCTTCTTCGTGGAGGCTGAGTGGCGCTGCAGAGCGAGGTCGTTTCTCGCTCTTATCAACCTGAGACGAGCTCAGGGGCAGAAGCACCAGGTGAGGTGATTCACCTCGAGGTGGCGATTACCGAGAGGACTTCAACCTCACCGCGGAGACGCTTGATGGATGGAACAAACAAACTGAGACTTCAATTAAAAAATAAATGGAAATACCCCCCCCCCCCCCCTCTCTCCCACAGATTGGATTTATATTGCCGGAGTTTGTTGCCTGGTTACCTCTCATTGCACCGTTCGTTTCAAAATGTTGATTAGTTTGGAGGCAATAAATGAATCGATGGTTATGGGTTTGACTGGCCCAAATTGTTTCCGGAGGGGGAAAGAAGGGAGAACGCTGGTGTGTGGACCTGAACCGCGACGTGACCGCCATCTTAACACCATCAGTCGGGTTGTTCAAGGGCGTGGGCTTCGTAAGTGAGATGGGATTAACAATTTAGTGGGAGTCAAGGGGTCGGCCGCCATCGGAGAACATCTGACGAGCGTCGGGGAGTACGACGCTCCTCCAGGCTGCATGGACATAACCATAACCCTGCTGATATTATACACTCTGCTTCTGAAGATAACCTCTAATAAGTGCCTGTGATGAATCTTCTTCTTCTTCAACATCATGCTTCATGTGTTAAAGCTGCATTCTCTCTCCTGACCACCAGGGGGCGACTCCTCTGGTTGTATAGAAGTCTATGCTTCATGTGTTAAAGCTGCATTCTCTCTCCTGACCACCAGGGGGCGACTCCTCTGGTTGTATAGAAGTCTATGCTTCATGTGTTAAAGCTGCATTCTCTCTCCTGACGACCAGGGGGCGACTCCACTGGTTGTATAGAAGTCTATGCTTCATGTGTTAAAGTTGCATTTTCTCTCCTGACCACCAGGGGGCAACTCCTCTGGTTGTATAGAAGTCTATGCTTCATGTGTTAAAGCTGCATTCTCTCTCCTGACCACCAGGGGGCGACTCCTCTGGTTGTATAGAAGTCTATGCTTCATGTGTTAAAGCTGCATTCTCTCTCCTGACCACCAGGGGGCGACTCCTCTGGTTGTATAGAAGTCTATGCTTCATGTGTTAAAGCTGCATTCTCTCTCCTGACCACCAGGGGGCGACTCCTCTGGTTGTATAGAAGTCTATGCTTCATGTGTTAAAGCTGCATTCTCTCTCCTGACGACCAGGGGGCGACTCCACTGGTTGTATAGAAGTCTATGCTTCATGTGTTAAAGTTGCATTTTCTCTCCTGACCACCAGGGGGCGACTCCTCTGGTTGTATAGAAGTCTATGCTTCATGTGTTAAAGCTGCATTCTCTCTCCTGACCACCAGGGGGCGACTCCTCTGGTTGTATAGAAGTCTATGCTTCATGTGTTAAAGCTGCATTCTCTCTCCTGACCACCAGGGACACTAGACACTTCCTTTCTGGTCATATAAAATAAGGTATGTGGTTAAGGCAAGCTGAAGAGATTTTAACATTTAGTTATTCTTCTTGTTATTGCTTTCAAACTTCAAACATAATAAAAGTTTATTTGTGAAGATTATCTTGATGAAGAATCATAAACGTTTGACACAGAGATTATTTTCAGTGATAATCCAGAGTCACATGAAACAGTCTTATTGACATTTTGTGGAGGGAATAAAAAGTGATTATACAGTTATTTGAGTGAATATTCACCATTCTGCTGCAATCTTTTTATGCACTTTCAAGGTATTTATATATATATATATATATATATATATATATATATATATATATATAATTAAAAAGACGGATGATCGATAGATGGATGAAAGTGGAATGGAGATACTGAACATGTACTAGATGTACTAAATGTACTCTGTGTGCTGAACTGCAGAGTGAAACACATTTAAACTTCACATTTCCATTAGCTGACACTCAGTGTGAGTGTGGAGAGAATTCCCTCTTCACTTCCTACATCAGGAGGAAAAAGTCATTAAGCTGAGAGGGAATGGAAAAGAAAAGACAACTCCATCCAAACATCCTCTGCTGCGTTCATAGAGAACTGTTAATGTGTTGATATCTGATCAGAGGGTTCCTTCACTTTCATCTCACTGTGACAGATTTACAAATAACGGTGGAAAGCAGCTGTCACATATCCATGTGCTCACTATCCATGTGCTCACTATCCATGTGCTCACTATCTATGGTGCTCACTATCCATGGTGCTCACTATCCATGTGCTCACTATCCATGTGCTCACTATCCATGTGCTCACTATCTATGGTGCTCACTATCCATGGTGCTCACTATCCATGTGCTCACTATCCATGGTGCTCACTATCCATGGTGCTCACTATCCATGGTGCTCACTATCCATGTGCTCACTATCTATGTGCTCACTATCTATGGTGCTCACTATCCATGGTGCTCACTATCCATGTGCTCACTATCCATGTGCTCACTATCCATGTGCTCACTATCTATGGTGCTCACTATCTATGGTGCTCACTATCCATGTGCTCACTATCCATGGTGCTCACTATCCATGGTGCTCACTATCCATGGTGCTCACTATCCATGTGCTCACTATCCATGGTGCTCACTATCCATGTGCTCACTATCCATGTGCTCACTATCTATGGTGCTCACTATCCATGTGCTCACTATCCATGGTGCTCACTATCCATGGTGCTCACTATCCATGTGCTCACTATCCATGGTGCTCACTATCCATGTGCTCACTATCCATGTGCTCACTATCTATGGTGCTCACTATCCATGTGCTCACTATCCATGGTGCTCACTATCCATGTGCTCACTATCCATGGTGCTCACTATCCATGTGCTCACTATCTATGGTGCTCACTATCCATGTGCTCACTATCCATGGTGCTCACTATCTATGGTGCTCACTATCCATGTGCTCACTATCCATGGTGCTCACTATCCATGTGCTCACTATCGATGGTGCTCATTATCCATGTGCTCACTATCCATGGTGCTCACTATCCATGTGCTCACTATCTATGGTGCTCACTATCCATGTGCTCACTATCCATGTGCTCATTATCCATGGTGCTCACTATCCATGTGCTCACTATCGATGGTGCTCATTATCCATGTGCTCACTATCCATGTGCTCACTATCTATGGTGCTCACTATCCATGGTGCTCACTATCCATGGTGCTCACTATCCATGGTGCTCACTATCCATGGTGCTCACTATCCATGGTGCTCACTATCGATGGTGCTCACTATCCATGTGCTCACTATCCATGTGCTCACTAACCATGTGCTCACTATCCATGTGCTCACTATCCATGTGCTCACTATCTATGGTGCTCACTATCCATGGTGCTCACTATCCATGGTGCTCACTATCCATGTGCTCACTATCGATGGTGCTCACTATCCATGTGCTCACTATCCATGTGCTCACTATCCATGGTGCTCACTATCCATGGTGCTCACTATCCATGGTGCTCACTATCCATGTGCTCACTATCCATGGTGCTCACTATCCATGGTGCTCACTATCCATGGTGCTCACTATCCATGTGCTCACTATCGATGGTGCTCACTATCCATGTGCTCACTATCCATGGTGCTCACTGTCCATGTGCTCACTATCCATGTGCTCACTATCCATGTGCTCACTATCCATGTGCTCACTATCCATGTGCTCACTATCCATGTGCTCACTATCCATGGTGCTCACTATCCATGTGCTCACTATCCATGTGCTCACTATCGATGGTGCTCACTATCCATGTGCTCACTATCCATGGTGCTCACTATCCATGTGCTCACTATCGATGGTGCTCACTATCCATGTGCTCACTATCCATGGTGCTCACTGTCCATGTGCTCACTATCCATGTGCTCACTATCCATGTGCTCACTATCCATGTGCTCACTATCGATGGTGCTCACTATCCATGTGCTCACTATCCATGGTGCTCACTGTCCATGTGCTCACTATCCATGTGCTCACTATCCATGTGCTCACTATCCATGGTGCTCACTTTCAATGTGCTCACTAACCATGTGCTCACTATCCATGTGCTCACTATCCATGGTGCTCACTATCCATGGTGCTCACTATCCATGTGCTCACTATCCATGTGCTCACTATCCATGTGCTCACTATTCATGTGCTCACTATCCATGGTGCTCACTATCCATGGTGCTCACTATTCATGTGCTCACTATCCATGGTGCTCACTATCCATGTGCTCACTATCGATGGTGCTCACTATCCACGTGCTCACTATCCACGTGCTCACTATCCATGGTGCTCACTGTCCATGTGCTCACTATCGATGGTGCTCACTATCCATGTGCTCACTATCCATGGTGCTCACTGTCCATGTGCTCACTATCCATGTGCTCACTATCCATGTGCTCACTATCCATGTGCTCACTATCCATGTGCTCACTATCCATGTGCTCACTATCCATGGTGCTCACTATCCATGTGCTCACTATCGATGGTGCTCACTATCCATGTGCTCACTATCCATGTGCTCACTATCCATGTGCTCACTATCGATGGTGCTCACTATCCATGTGCTCACTATCGATGGTGCTCACTATCCATGTGCTCACTATCCATGTGCTCACTATCCATGTGCTCACTATTCATGTGCTCACTATCTATGTGCTCACTATTCATGTGCTCACTATCCATGGTGCTCACTATCCATGGTGCTCACTATCAATGTGCTCACTATCCATGTGCTCACTATCCATGTGCTCACTATTCATGTGCTCACTATCTATGGTGCTCACTATCCATGTGCTCACTATCAATGTGCTCACTATCCATGGTGCTCACTATCCATGGTGCTCACTATCCATGTGCTCACTATCCATGTGCTCACTATCAATGTGCTCACTATCCATGGTGCTCACTATCCATGTGCTCACTATTCATGTGCTCACTATCCATGGTGTTCACTATCGATGGCGCTCATTATTCATGGTGCTCACTAAATAGTCATTAAGGATTCAAGATTGAAAAAAAACACATGAAATCAGAAGATGTTTTTATCAAACACTTTGTTTTGTTATTGAATTTTTTTCACAAAAACAACGAATAAATAGATTTTTTGATATGACGTCTCATCTCGTGAGGAACGAGCCTGGAACACATTCAAATTATGGAGTTAAAAGTATAGAATAAATACCCACAATTGTACATGTATTGTTTTATGTTGGTAACGTGATATGTTCGTATTAACACCATTTACCACAACCTCTCACACTCCCTGAGGGTTCAGGGTTTGAGGCCTTAGGGGGAACAATGGGACCATATAAACTTCCTCCGTCTTGAGGCCCAAGACGGCCCATTTTTATTTTAAACTCCTCTTTTGTTGACCCTGGAAATAACGTTAACAAGTTTAATGTTAAGATTCTTTGCTAACGTTGTCGCTAAAGTCGGTTAGCTTAACTCAACGTGAACAGAAAGAATCTCAATGCGACAAATACTCGATTAAATTCAGGGTCGTGTTTCTCACTTTTAATTAAAAAAACACTGCGGTGGTCCTTTCACGTGTTAATATTAGAAATAGAGGTATATGTAACGCCTTAATTATTTTAGTCCTTCACCTGAAAGTTTTCATCATTAAAGTTTCCTTGAGACTGATTTCCTCGTCTTCATTGTGTGTTCTTCATCTATTAAAACCTTCCAGCTCCTGTGTTCTTCATCTCGCTGTCTGCTGTTAACGAGCTGTTGTTCCGTTGATGGATGTCGAGCTAATTAACAAACAGGTGTGACAGCAGACTCAGGTGCTCTCATCAACACGACAGCGGCGTCACCACTGATCCATGAAGACGAGCTCCGGAAGAAACTAAAGAGCGTCTTCTTAACGGGTAAATCTGACATTCAAAGGAATGTCATGTTGGTGGCTTTCATATCTCCATCCTTTATTATGGCTCTTTTATCTGACAGTTTCCTTTAACTTTTTACTGAATACTCTCATGCTGTTATTGTCACTTGTTTATCAGGTGATATTTACTCCACTATATAAATTATATATATCCTCCACAAAGGTTCAAGTGTCATGTGAATCCACATGCAGTTTCCAGCAATTAATCCATCAATAATTACATTAGGTCTTTCTGGAGTCATACAGCAGCTAATCAGACCTCATAATTGATTTATTGATTACTTTCCAGATCTGCCAGCTAATTAAAGTAGGATACACTTTGAATACTGACTCGGCATTATTGAGTCACAGCAGCATTTATAACTGATTGGGCAACGCCATTGAAATTAATTGATCCTCGACAAAAAACTGTTTTTTCTCCCTTAGCAGTGCGGCTAACGTTACTAGCTCTCCTCCTGTTGTTTCTCCCTTAGCGGTGCGGCTAACTTTACTAGCTCTCCTCCTGTTGTTTCTCCCTTAGCGGTGCTGCTAACTTTACTAGCTCTCCTCCTGTTGTTTCTCACTTAGCGGTGCGGCTAACTTTACTAGCTCTCCTCCTGTTGTTTCTCCCTTAGCGGTGCGGCTAACTTTACTAGCTCTCCTCCTGTTGTTTCTAACTTAGCGGTGCTGCTAACTTTACTAGCTCTCCTCTTGTTGTTTCTCCCTTTATGGTTCTGCTAACTTTACTAGCTCTCCTCTTGTTGTTTCTCCCTTAGCGGTGCTGCTAACGTTACTAGCTCTCCTCCTGTTGTTTCTCCTTTAGCGGTGCTGCTAACATTACTAGCTCTCCTACTGTTGTTTCTCCCTTGTTTCTCCTTTAGCGGTGCTGCTAACGTTACTAGCTCTCCTCCTGTTGTTTCTCCCTTAGCGGTGCTGCTAACGTTACTAGCTCTCCTCCTGTTGTTTCTCCCTTAGCGGTGCTGCTAACGTTACTAGCTCTCCTCCTGTTGTTTCTCCCTTAGCGGTGCTGCTAACGTTACTAGCTCTCCTCCTGTTGTTTCTCCCTTAGCGGTGCTGCTAACGTTACTAGCTCTCCTCCTGTTGTTTCTCCCTTGTTTCTCCCTTAGCGGTGCTGCTAACGTTACTAGCTCTCCTCCTGTTGTTTCTCCCTTAGTGATCAGAAACCAGAGGAACATCCATGATGTCCGGATCACATGTTCTACTGGATACTGGAGGAGAAAACTTGATTTACTCAGTGGATCATTAATCCGTAACGGCCCGTTACTTCCGAACAATTCATATATGAGAGGTGCATCTTACTCCCTCTCTCCAGCTGGAAGGACATTTCTAGTGTTTTATCACTTTAAATTAATAATTACAACACGAGAAGCAAAGGTGGGTTTCCAAATGAAGAGTTCTGCTGTATCTAAATGTGCCAAACCGAAGACATGAGGAATATAAAGAAAAGAGAATTAGTGCTGGCGGATGTGTGTTAATGTCTTTATTGTGAAAGCAGCTTGTGATGTTTCATGAATTGAAAGAAGCAGCAGTTCTCTGACGTGGTTTACGTCGTCGGGGGAACGAAATGAAACTTATTTCTTTTGTTTCCTTCCAGGAGCTTCAGGCCTCAGAATTCGCTTTATTATTCACACTTCTCCACCGAGAACAGCTTGGACGCATTTGTGTTAAATCTTTGCCCCCTTAAAAGATTTCGCGGGGTGGCCATGGCCGGCGGGCGCCTGACCTCCAGAATGTGGACCGGAGGGATGTCGGCGGGGCCCAGAGGATTGTGGGTAAACCTCGGAGGCCTTTCGGGCTCGGCAGCTACAAAGCCGCTCTGACAAATCAGCCGGAGGGGAGGAGGAGCGGAGGCAGCGTGGAGGATAACCAAGGCCGAGAGGCCCCGGGGGCGAAGCAGAGCAGTGCTCGCTCTACCACTCGCTCTCTGCCTCGCTTCACTTGCTTTATTCTCACCAGCAGAGAAACAAACCTTACACCTTACAAAGCAATTTACACTAATGGACACATGCAGCTATAACGAGGAGGCAGCGACTCTCTCTTTGCGTCGCAAGTTGATGTCGATCGTTTGCTTCTGTTACAGGATGAAGCTGCTGACTAAAAAAGGAAGTAACGCTCTGATCCAATAACCACGACTGAGACGCTACGAATGTGAACTGTTTTATTTACGGCTGATTCTTAGCAAACATTTAGGCTGCTGATATTTATTGCTGAGTCACCTTTTTAGACGCCAACCTCTCCGGTCAGGAGATAAAATGCAACTTTAACACATGAAGCATAGACTTCTATACAACCAGAGGAGTCGCCCCCTGGTGGTCAGTAAAGAGAATGCAGCTTTAACACATGAAGCATAGACTTCTATACAACCAGAGGAGTCCCCCCCTGGTGGTCAGTAAAGAGAATGCAGCTTTAACACATGAAGCATAGACTTCTATACAACCAGAGGAGTCGCCCCCTGGTGGACAGGAGAGAGAATACAGCTTTAACACATGAAGCATAGACTTCTATACAACCAGAGGAGTCGCCCCCTGGTGGACAGGAGAGAGAATGCAGCTTTAACACATGAAGCATAGACTTCTATACAACCAGAGGAGTCGCCCCCTGGTGGTCAGTAAAGAGAATGCAGCTTTAACACATGAAGCATAGACTTCTATACAACCAGAGGAGTCGCCCCCTGGTGGTCAGGAGAGAGAATGCAGCTTTAACACATGAAGCATAGACTTCTATACAACCAGAGGAGTCGCCCCCTGGTGGTCAGGAGAGAGAATGCAGCTTTAACACATGAAGCTTAGACTTCTATACAACCAGAGGAGTTGCCCCCTGGTGGTCAGGAGACAGAATGCAGCTTTCAGACACTTTAATGGACCAGAGGACCACATGACCAGCCGCTGCTGTGTTCCTTGAGCAGATGAATCGATCCCCCACTTCTCTACTCACCTCTTCATGAAACCAACGGGTGAACATGTGTTTGTTTCAAGCTGCTGGAGGCATTAAGGTTTCATGTCGGAGGATCCTAATCTGAACATTACCCTTCCTCTCTCTCCCTCTAAGGCCAGCCTCCAGTGGCAGATCGATAAATCAGCAGATCAATACGTCCTAATCAGTTTCCTTGTGTCGGACGCAAACGGGCATTGGCAAACATGAAGAGAAATGCCAAGTTGACATTTTGCAGATGGAAAGCGTCCCCCGACAGCAGTGATATTATATTAACAGGTAAACATGTGGAAAGAGAGTTATCTATCGACGTGTCAACCGATTCATTCCCAGGTGAGTCGAGCACTGTGACTGAATTACGTGGGTCGTAAAGGCAAAGTGCATTTTGGGTAACTACTCTATTTTAGGGCTTTATAAACGGGGAGATTCTCCAGAGACAAATACAAGATTTTTAAATGCATGAGGTCATTTTTTCAAAAGTACAAATGTGCGGCAGCAGAACCAGACGCAGCGCTTGGAGCAGATCTTTCTGTGGATTCGGGTGTTTTATTATTAAAGTCTGCGAACCATAAATGTTTTATTGCAACCTCGCAGTGAACAACTTTAACACATATATTTACATTTTCAACCATTTCTAATAATATACACACATTTAAATAATTACATATCATTAAATAAAGTACAGCGTAGCTTCATTTTGAATGTTTATTTGTACACATTTAAGAGTATTCAAGCTCATGGAAATGACTTCTTACTTCTAAATTTTGTTAATGAGGTTTTATATTTTTTTAAGGGAAAAATATTTTATTACATAACATTTTCTCTTACTGCGTTTATTTTGCACCAAAAAAAGTAAGAAATCTGTACTTTAAATGATCAAAATGCAATCCAATCCCCCATATTATATTTTGACGCCCAATCAATTAATAATATACATGCATTTATATAACATACACAAATAACAGAACCATTAATAAAATACGCACAGGTGTTATGTCATTTTTTTATTATCTTTACTTGGACCAATTTATTTAAGATTAAAGCTCAAGAGTTTTTGTTTCCTGAACGTTTCTCTTTAATTATTTTTTTGCTCCAAAACAGAAATAAATAAATATATATATATATATAGCTAATTCATTTAAAATGAAGATGAGAATGTATTTCGGTGCATTTCCTTCTGACTCGTCGGCTCCAAGACGCTGAGGCTCGTTTCTCTGAGTCGAACCATTTGTTCACTTCATGAACTCTTTGTGGAAAAGCGTTTCAGTCTCTTTTCATCTTCTCTTCACTGGAGATGAGAAATGAACAACCCGTAATTACCAAACTGCCCGTTAGCCGCTCGGTAGCGAGGGACTACCGGGAGACGGAAAGGAAAGTGCTTCTCTTCACTGTATCGCGGCTAATGGCCGCCGACTCGCCCCGGAAACAAAGATGCCCGAGAAGAGAACAGAATGCCGCTGAAGCTTTTAGGCACAGAGACGTAATTGTGAGAAATATTCTTCTCGAGTCAAGATGGTTCCTGTTTTGGCCAGAACACCGTTAGCCGTTAGCACAACGACTGTAATCGTGGGGTGGGCTGTTAGCTTAATGTGCCCATTGACAAGTAGCTGCAGCGCTAACGGGTAGTTTGGAAAACATCTCTGGCGAGTAGTTGAACGTGTTTTAGAAACGTGTCGATGCTTCAAGTGTCATTTTGTCTTGAATCGGATCGCGTTATAGCCGGTCTGTGAAATAAAAAATAAATAAAACATCTAGGAAATATGGTTACCATTGGATTCTTTTTTTACGATCCATAAATACATTAAACATTTTTTTAAAGGTGTATTTAATTCTCATTCAAACAATATTGAAATCAAACGATGTTGAATTAAACGATGTTGAATTAAACGATGTTGAATTAAACGATGTTGAATTAAACAATATTGTATCAAACAATGTTGAATTAAACAATGTATTATTAAACAATGTAGTATTAAACAATATATAATTAAACAATGTATCAAACAATGTCAAATTAAACAATATATAATAAAAAAATGTATCAAACAATGTAATATTAAACAATATATAATTAAACAATGTTGTATCAAACAATGTAGTATTAAACAATCTTGTATTAAACAGTAGAATTAAACAAACAATGTAGAATCAAACAATGTAGTATTTAACAATGTAGGATTAAACAATGTAATATTCATTTTGTATTAAACAGCAATAACAATAAACAATGAACAAGACGAAGCGAGACGTTTATTTGAGACCGGGGTTCGTTTCCTGAAGTGTTTTTGGGATCAATGACATCATCAATTAAATTTGATTAAACTATTCAATGTACACGTCTATCAGTATGAAACCAAAGTAAACACATTTAGCGGTGATTCAATAGCAATAAAAGAGATATTTTTAAGATTTGAGGATTTACATGACACGGTATATTTAAAAGCTTGCTCCCATTTTTAGTAACTTTAACAATTTAGACGTAAGAATAATTTAACTTGACTAGTGAAATGTAATGTTTCTTGCAGCTGAGCATTAAACTCTCCGTTTACTATGAAACAGCCGGTGTTAGTTCCTCACAGTCTAAGGAACTACCGACCACTTTAAATCTCTTTAAACAGACTCAAAGTCTCCACCTGCAGTGATCCAAACACACGTGTTTCCATCACGGTTAAGAGCAACGTGCACACACACACACACACACACACACACACACACACACACACACACACACACTCTCTCTCTGTCCGTTTGGCTGTAAAGGATTACAGCGGTGAAGCAGTAATTAGTTGTGGCATAATGAACATTTGGCCCTGTGGCAAAGGAATAATTAAGAGCACTTTGCGGTGATCGCGACGAGGCCGGAAAACCTCCAAGTTCACCGGCGCTCTCGGTTAATAGGATCCATTAACACCGCACAACTTCTTTCCCTGCACACACACTGCATGAATTAGACCTTGGTGCATGTATGTGAATAATTGAGCCTCCTCTGCGTCGTTGAAAACATGTTCGTCTTCACAGAGTCGTCAGTGTTTGGGGGTTTTGGTGAATAATGAAAACGACGCGAGCAGCAAAGAGGTTTATTAAATCCTGGAGGTTTATGTTATTGTGTCATATAGGTTATAGGATAGCGTGGATGCTACGATACCCACCAGCCTCTTCTGCGGCGATCGTCACCACGAATATGCACATCTGGTTTCATAAAGGTTCAACGAGAATACAGACACTGAAGTGAAACATCAAAATGTCACGTCGAGTTGTTCAGAATTCAGACCCGAGGCCGCGTTAGCCGGTGACCGCTTGAAGACTGACGCTTTGGCCGTCGCCATCTTGTATTTTTAACAGCCGGTGAACAGGAAGTGACCATATCTGGACTGAGGAGGAGTGACTTAGAGACGCCTTATACCGCTCTGGTTTCGACCTGTCAATCACCGTGTAGCCCCGCCCTAAAGCGTCCCCTGCTTTACCTTCACTTTGCTGTACTTCTGTTCCCGAACTGTGCTCTTTGAGAACGTCGTGACCGCCGTGTAAATCCTACAAAACCTCTGCACGTCTTCTTTTTTATCAAACAACCTTTTTCTCTTAAGCCAGTTCATCTTTTGGAGAGATCGCATCCAAGTCTACGTTATCATCAGAAGTAATATGGGGGACCAAAAAAGAAATGAATGCGGTCTTTCACTTCCAGAAATAACTCCTAACGAAACGACGCCACCGAACTAACATCCAAAGGTCACGTCTGCACAAAGAGAAGATTTAAACCGGTCCTCGCCGAGTCCTTTAGAACCAGTGGAATGTCCCTGAAAGACCAGATCGGGGGACACGACCTCCGTCTATCAATCCAACCGTGTGTTTCACTGCCGAAGACCAGCGCGGAGCCAGAAACCCCCCCGGACCAGGAAGGAAGGGCAGATGGCAGCCGCCCAGGCCTGGCAGAGCTTCAGTGGAGACGACACCAAGTGACTCGACTGCGAAGGGTTCTCCAGCAGCTACCCAACATGGAGTCGTTAACGCCGGGACACCCGGGTCGGTCTTCCTTCCTCCCGCCAGCCCCCCCAGGTGAGTGTCCGAGCTGCACGCCGACCGCGACGTCCTGAAGCTAAACGCGGTTGTTTTTGTCGCTGAACGTCGTCCTAAAAGAAGGAAGTCGTGCCGAGCGACGCAAAAAAAAAGAAAAAAGGACCATTTGTGACGCTCAGAAACGCCGGCGGGTCAAAGAAACACGCGACTTTCACCCAGGAGACCGGCGTTCGAGTCCTTACTGTCTGTTCCAGATATCTTCTCCCTCGTCCTCTTCCATGTTTACGTCAACTGCATGAAGCCCTCGAGTCGTTGAATCAATCAGCGTCTGAGCGACTTCCTCCGGATTCCTCGGGATAAAGAAGCTTTTATGACTCAGCGCAGGATTAAACGACTCCCTCGTGATGGATATTTTTTGTAATAAATGTTTTCTCAGCCTCTAATGTGCTTTACCTTCCTTGACATTGCACCATGCAAACCAGTCACATTGACTCGTGAATTATGTCAAATAAATCCCGCGGATGAAAGACTCCTTTGAACGCGGCGGTAAAAGAAAATCTGGTGTTTCAGGCGGCGTTTGAACAGATCAGAATCCCTTCAAACATTTCTTCTTCTTCTTTTTTTTTTGGTTTGATTGTGATTAGGTCTTATTTTCTGACAGGCCACTAAAATAATTGTGATAGTGACATTCTTTTTTTATTTTCTCACTCTCTCCTTTTGAAATAATGAAAAGATGATGAAAACAGCTGTGACTCCAGGAAGGAGGTGTGAAAAGGTCTTCAAAGGGAATGATAAGCAAATGAAGCCGAGCTTTCGCTCTGAGTTAAGTCAACCAGAACCGTAATCATATTGTTTCACAGGAATCAAACTAGAGGAGAGAGATGCAGCTTCATGGAGACTTTTATGTGTTGGACTATCTGCTGGTCGTCCATCCTTCTTTAACAACCGTCCAATCAGAAGGAAGCGGCGGCCATCATGCAGGATTTACACCTGAATGATGATGAAATACATATGAATTCAAAGCATATTCAGGATCTACCGATAAGTCCAGATGTTTGGATCGTATTGCCCGTCAGTGGCTGGTGTAATAATCTTTTGGTAGGTCATCCAATCAATTTCAGCACAAAAGTATCAAACACGCATTTCTACTTTGTATTTATTCAACCGATGAGCTTCATCAGTGTAAATGTACAATGAAATCCTACATGTAATGTGTTATAGGGCTTCAATATATCCGTTAGGAAAGGTTCTGTACACGGAAACGTGTTCATAGATTGGATCCATTTCTGCTCATGTTGTTCTAGAGGTTCTCTCTTCAGGCGCGTTCTAAGTGAACATGGAGCAGCTCCAACACCCGTAACATGAAAAATGATCTCTTGCATCAAAGTGCTGGTGGGAAAACAAAAAGCCGAACTCGACAACAACCTGCAGAAGCGTTTCAGAGACACATGCTGGAGTCTGAATAGAAGATGGGTTCTGGATGCTCGCCTCCGGCCTCGGGCGCCGAGCCAAAGACAAAGCCGAGCGAGAGGAGCTGCGAACACAAGCCAGATATCCGTCTGGAGAGAAGCATTAGTCTGGTCCGGTCGGCCATTACTCACGTCCTAATGGGAGGGGAGGAGCAAAAGGTTGTCGAGCCGCTCGCTGCAGAGCAGAAAAAATAGCATCTGAGCGGACAGGAAGTGGAACAGGAAGTGGAACAGGAAGTGGAACAGGAAGCTTTCATTACAATGAAGCAAATCTACGCCTTCAAAACGTGACATTCTTTACATTCTGTAAATCAAATATGCAGGTTAATAAAACAACAAAACTAAGACAAACAGGAGCAGATGGATCCGCGTGGTCTGGTGAGCGTTTAGATCAACTACAGTGTGGTTCTGGTGGTGAAGGAACCACAGAGAGGCTCATCGGTGTGTTTGAGTGGCTCAGGGATACGACTGGTTGGAACTGGGTGGAACCGGTCTAGCTTGTTGTATTTAGTTGTAATAACTGGTTCATAAACGTATTAGTCAAAGAAAAGTTTTCTTCAGGCTTTTGTCCTGGTGTTCTCATGTTCTATGTGTGTCCTGGTGTTCTCATGTTCTCATGTGTGTCCTGGTGTTCTCATGTTCTATGTGTGTCCTGGTGTTCTCATGTTCTCATGTGTGTCCTGGTGTTCTCATGTTCTCATGTTCTATGTGTGTCCTGGTGTTCTCATGTTCTCATGTGTTCTCATGTTCTATGTGTGTCCTGATGTTCTCATGTGTTCTCATGTTCTATGTGTGTCCTGGTGTTCTCATGTTCTCATGTTTTATGTGTGTCCTGGTGTTCTCATGTTCTATGTGTGTCCTGGTGTTCTCATGTTCTCATGTTCTATGTGTGTCCTGGTGTTCTCATGTTCTCATGTGTTCTCATGTTCTATGTGTGTCCTGATGTTCTCATGTGTTCTCATGTTCTATGTGTGTCCTGGTGTTCTCATGTGTTCTCATGTTCTATGTGTGTCCTGGTGTTCTCATGTTCTCATGTTTTATGTGTGTCCTGGTGTTCTCATGTTCTATGTGTGTCCTGGTGTTCTCATGTTCTCATGTGTTCTCATGTTCTATGTGTCGGGTCTTCCTTGAAGAGAAGTGTTCCCGTTGTCATGTCGTAAAAAAGAGCGCTCGTCTTTTGGCCCAAAGCTGAATCTATTGTAGGACGCTGATTGGCTAAATTGTATTTCACTCATTTATATCTTTAATCAGTAATTGGCTAAACTGCCTCTTAGACCCGCCTCTTTTGGGCCAAATCAACTTGTCTCCAGCTGCAGCTGAGACGTGCAGACAGGCGGAGAAGACGTGCAGGAAAAGCAGATATCCTAATATACACATTCTACTGGGTATGTTCCTGATCCGATGTGAGGTCAAAGGTCAGGGATGTCTATGTGTACAGATTGTAAAGCCCTCTGAGGCACATTTGTAATTTGTGATATTGGGCTATACAAAATAAACTGAATTGAATTGAATTGAATTGAAAATTGAATTGAATTAAAAATTGAATTCCATACGTCCAAAACACAAATATTGACAATTTGTGGGTTGAAAGTTATCGTTAAAAGTATTTTGTATCAACGTGATTATCATTTAGCATTAATAACCCGTTAATATTCTGGTGAGTGATTACAACCTGAGCCGAGCAGCCTTCCTGTGACATCGGGGGACTTGATTTGGGATGAAATGCCGAGTTGGCATCGTGCGGTGCAGAGGGGTCAAAGGTCAGAGGAGCAGCAGCAGGTGGGTCTGTTGAACATGGCGTCCCTCTGAGCTCGTGGTCCTGAGTGATGTCATCACAGCGCCGGCATTAATATGCAGCGGACGTTGGGAAACTTCCTGCCGGGATCGTCACAATAAGAGACGACTCGTGTATTAATATCAGGGGTCAAAAGGTCAAAGCAACGAGACTGAAGCCAGCGATGCAGCTGGAGATGAAGATTATATTTAGTATAAACATTCAGATTAGACTTCTGCTCACGAGTGAGACGAGTGAGAGGCGTATCGACCAATCAGGGTTGAGCAGGCTTTGACGGTCCGTGCGGGCCTGAAATATTATTTATTTAGATTTAGTTTTTATTTGGCTGAAGAATAAACTGCTTGTGGTTGATGTGCTCTTTACCTCCAACGTCCCCCGGTTCTCATAATAATTATAATAATAATAAGCAGTGTTACCCACAGGAAGAGAATTAAATGAATTAAAAACAATAACCAGACGATTAAGGTTTGTTCTTTCAGCCTCATGCTGATGTTTCTGTGACAAACCTTTGTGTTGTGTATGAATATAATAATCCATGAACCCAGCTGATCCGATGACGATGGTGATTCCTCGTCAGCTCAGAGGAAGAAGAACAGTGGAGCTCAGGGACAAAGAGTTGAAACGCACCTTTAAGCCGCCTCCCCTTTTATTCTGAGCCATTTCCCATTGACAGCCTGCTGGGACTGAATTTAAAGGGCATGATCTTTTCCGAAGGCAGACAGGGGATCGTACAGACACTATTTTCAGAACCACATCAAGCCAATTAGCACAGCAGCAGCTAAGCTGGTGCATGCTGGGAGCCTGTGTGTGTGTGTGTGTGTGTGTGTGTGTGTGTGTGTGTGTGTGTGAGCCATATGTTCCTGGTCGAGCATTGTGCTGCTTGTCTCTTCGCTACCGTGCGGACGTTAAAATGATCCGGGCTCGTTAGCTAAAGCGTCCCGAGCGTCTGCTAATTATAATACATAATATAATAATGTGGCGGCTCTTTGAGAAGAGAGCTTCCCTCCCAGAGACCAGCCCACCACGACCGGCCTGCTCTCCTGGAGCTGCTCAGCCGTGAGCTACCGGAGGACATCCCCCTGAAACACACGGGTATTGTTACAGCTCCATTTGGTGTCATATGTCATTTCTTCTATGGAAGTAGAGTTGTGTCTTCTTTCCAGCCCTTTATAATATATGATATATCATTTGACGTGTCAGAGGAGGAACTTGTGAGCGCGTTGAAGGTGTGAGCGCGAACAGCAGCTGGAAATAGAAAGATGATGAGTCGTCGCCTTTGTTCCGTAATTGCAGCCTTCGGCTCTACA